>NC_044572.1:132494528-132579528 GCF_901933205.1 Camarhynchus parvulus
GAATATGAATTATGTCCATGCAATGGTTTTGTATATCTATCTTTTATTATGTGGCACAATTTGCTTTATTTTCCTCAGGGCACAGCTTGAGCTCAGTTTCCACCTCTGATTTTTGTGTGGATAATAAAATATTTATAGTCTTCAAAATTAGGTGCTGAGACAGTGATTAGTGTGGTATGAATGAACAACTGAATAGATAAGGGCGTGACATTTTGCACATGCATTAGCACATACTGAACTTATGCACACAAAATCCCAATTTGTGTGCATGTACATGCTTGTGATTCCAATTTAGCAGTTGCTTTCTTCTTACCAGTGACATTCCCCCTGCAGTTTTACCTGCCCTCTGTATTTTTCTGTTTGGAAGGTATTTGGCCACGGAAGCTCTGCTGTGTGGGATACAGTGGCAATACAGTTCAGACAGGCCATGATTTTTAAAAGTCTCCACTCAAATTACAGTGTGATTGCCTGGATGCAATTTTCTGTGTGTTTCTTCCTTAGGTGGATGATACATTAAAAGTCAACAGACCCTGAGAAGCCTGTGACACTCCAGAAGTGCCTTTGACCAGGTCCCTTTGCCAAAATATCTTCTCCCCACCCCACATCCTATACTGCACTACCAGTGGTGACCTTTACCTACAGACAATTTCAGTGTCTTACAGAACACTTATAAAAATATTTGGAGATGATTCAGGTCAGAGGTACTGCGTTAAGGTAAAGAAATCTTCAAAGCCACTCCTCTCTATCAATGAAATTTTGGGATGTGACCTTAATTTCTATGCCTTGTAGACAAAGGAGTGAATTCAGTTCTTGCCTTCTTGTTTTGCCTGATTCAAATCTGTCTATTTACAGGACCCACAAAAAGACACTGCTTTACACAACCCATCATATCAGAAAGGTATAAGCTTTTTCAGTCTTCAAAGATACTGGATGCAGACTTATTTCTGCAAGGAAGTACCCCAAAGTACATTGGGGTTGATCACAGTAAGCAAGTTATCTGCTTGCACAGAGCCCTTGAGAATATAACCATATTCTAGGATAATTCATTAATATGTTCAGTATTTTTTAAGCAGAAACACAATTTCTTAATGTTATGTCCTTGAAAATTGTTGTGGTGGTTTTTTTTTGTCAACAAGCTTCTTCTATCAAAAACTGTTTTAATAGTTACAAAGAACTTACAAATGATCCTACCACACTGTGAGTCTTTGGAAGTAGTAGATAATGTAGCCAAAGAATTGATCACATGATACTGACCCAAAAGGCTTGTCATTTGCATGTTTCTTTTAAACTCAAATGGTACTAAATTAAAGTATCCCAGTTACTGCTGTGCATGATTCCTTTTCTAGTATCCTCTGTGTCTTAGTGCTTAAAAATCATTGTTTTGTCCCTCCCCAGAAGTAACACTGTCATTCTTGTGGCGTATACATGTGATATTATAAACTAGCTGTCAGCAATATGATTAGCTGAAGCCACATTTATTTCCCCACCAAGTTGAGAGGATTTGGAATGGTGAAGCAGCATTGATCATACAGTGTGTTTTGCCATTGAATATCTAATTTAATATTAGTTAAACTTGATCAACAATTCAAGAGTTTAGGGTCACATTATTAACAGAAAACATCAATCCTTTGGATAATTCAATTAAAAAACATCAATAAAAATCTAATTTCAAAAGTCACTAGTATACCAATATACCATATCCAGCAGACAGAAACTGCTCAGCCACCATTGAATCATTGCCTGTTTTAATAAGTATTCAGAAATTATACTGAGACTTCAAAAGAAATTGTAAGGAATTGTTAGCAGGTTTATTAATGTTTTATGTTTTATTAAAAGTTTGGGTGTACATTTCACAATGAGCAACATCAAAAATCAGACTTTCTGCCTGTAATTTTGCTTCCTCCTGTCTTTCTGCCTTTGGGATTCGCTCTTTTCCTTTCATCAGCTGCCATTTTCAGCAGCATGCAGTAATTTCATGGCTCATTGCAAGCGCTGAAAACCTTTGAAACCACAAATGCTAACCTACCTGGCCTGCAGCCATTTAGGAAGAGATTAATTTAGCAAACAGAAGCAAAACACTTTCTACTTCTAGCCTGTGCATAATTTCACTTCTATCTATATTTATTTTACAGTGAGCAGCGTAATGACAATTTCAGTAATTGCAACTCTGTAAAAATTTGCCTACCTAGCTTATCTCACTATCACAAGACTGTGAGTCAGTCAGATTAGAAAAAGTACAGCATGTGAAACTGCATTGGTTGCCTTCCAAAAAATATGTGCCTTATATAAAATTTAAGTGATGCTTTGCACTTATTTGTATACTTATCTACAGGACAATGGATTCTCCATGATGTTTGCTTGAGATGCGTATGCCTTTTTAATGCACTGTGATTTATGGGTGCTTTTCCCATACAAAAAGATCAGCAACACTAGTAGGCTGCAAGTGCCAGCCCATTTCTGCAGACTTAGTTACAAATGGCTGTTATGGTGCTGTCAAGCGATTTGAACAGAACTGAAAGTCCATCTGGGGCAAATCTGAGCTATCATGCTTGGAACGAATTCAAATTCAAAATTAGCCTGCAAACTGTTAGCTGAAAAAAAAGTTCAAAATGTTTTATTGTTTCTGATTTGTCTCAAAGATCAAATTCTCTAAGTAAACACAGAAACTATTCTTCTATTCCATTTTTTATTCCATTTGACCAGCATATTTCAGAACAAGATGCATAAAGTCAAGCTATTAAATGTTTATTCATACAGTAAGATAGAAACTGCTTGATTTTCCTGTTCCCCTGTGATTTGTCTCAGTGCTGAGTATCCCACTTCTAACCGAGTGTGTTGAGCACTAAGGTTCCTATGTTTATCCTCTGGCAAATGTAAATGTTACAATAATTGAACCCAAAGCCTTTGTTGCTATGTGCTGTGCAAAAATAAAGTAGCAACAAAGAGTTGTTATAGCATTTTAAGATACACAGGAGAAAAAAGATTTCTTTGTGATTTCTTTACAATTCCCATGTCTGACTTTATAGCCAGCGTGATGGCCTCAGGTATGAGGAATCCCTGAGGTATCTCACAGCTCCTGACTTCTATATTGGTATCCTGGCACTGGTAGCAGGGCAATCTGGTGCTGCTTTCTGGCAGTCATTGCTCCAGGCTGAGCGGGTTGGAAGGGATTTCAGCGACCTTGAATGACCTTGTGGATGGCAGTCACTGGGTAATGATTTTGACTGCAGGATTATGCAGTAGTACTTCCTGCCATGAGGGGCTGCAAGAAGATTGCTGCCAATGACATGGAGGGAGATGGAGTCAAAGGGACTCCGTCAGTGTTGGAGATGAAACAGTTTAAAGTGCACATCTTTCCAACTTTTTACATGAGAGTAGTGAAAGAGTAATTGAATATCATTATTAGCTTGCTTTGCTGCAATTCAGATATGTTTAGATCAGCAAAAGGAAAGTGTACAGCATTAAACTTGTTTATGCAGTGTTTTTATAATAGCTAATTCATTTAAGCATACAGATACACAGACGGCAGTGGGATGACTGGCCAACCCACACAGATGTACACCTCCAATCTGGCATCCCATAACATTCATAAAATATGTCAACACAGCCTGGATTCCTTCCATAGTTTATGTTAAACTAGTGGTGTTCATATCATACAAGCAAAATATTTCATGTTGTTAAAATTTGTGTCCCTAGTAAATAAATAGAAAAACTAAACACATTCCCCCCTAAATGCACAAGCCATGTGCAGCAGCATTGAAGCAATATGTACTGTTTGTACTTCTAGTAACATTGCAGAAATTAACATTTGTAGAGCTGTTTATCATACAGGCAAGTGGTAATATGGAAGCTCCTATGTTTTATTAGTGTTCTCCTTTTAGCTGTAACGCCCCTAGCACAGTGCTCTCTTTAGTTATTAGATTCCCAGTACGTGGGACCGCACATCAGAGCAAGCAGGGAGGAAGAGGGCGAGACAAGGAATGTGACTATGTGAGCGGAGTCCCATGGCCTAGTGATGCCCCCATATTGCTGCCCCATAGCTTTGCATTGTCTCTTCCACTCGCCCTGAATCCCCAGCTACAGACACCAGCAGTTGGCACAAACCATCTTTTTTTGGCATGGAGCGTCCTTGAGCGGTGGGAAAGCAGCAGCTCCACTGAATATGAGTAAGTGCAGATGCTCTAGTGCAGGATAAAGGCCAAGAATGAATCTGGTGTGCAGGATGAAAGAATAAAAGCTGAATCCTATTTTTAGACCAGAATTCATCTAGCACCCTAAATGTAAAGTGAATTCACAGACAGAGTCCTCATAATCCATGGAGCACTTGAGAAGTCTTAGCACAGTGCTGCTTCCCCTGCAGACAACAGCAGAGTTATCCCACCTCCCCTCACCTGGATTATCCCACCCCTGCTTTGCAGAAGACCGTGATGGTCTCAGCAGCTGCAGAGAGTCTTTGGGTAGCACAGAAGCTATTTCCCTTTCTAAATAATAGAAATTAGAGAGGTTCTTGCAGATGAATAATTGTTGGCTCTTGCTGGGGGTCTTTGACATTTTGGTGCTTGCCCAGATTTGTTTTTTGACTTGTTTACAGGAAATATTTTCCAGACATCTTTTCCAAATTTCCTAAACACGGCTGCTTAAAATGTTGCAGCTCCCTGCACCTCTGATATTTATATATTGTTATTCAATGATTAAATATTATTTTTATATTTAGAGTGTTAAATTCTGTCAATAATAAATTGTGTCACTAATAACCAACCATGTAAAGTAAAATAGATCAGTGTAGTACTGTGAAACACTATAGTATATTAATATGTAGTAAAAGAGATCCATTGCCATTATGTTTAATGAATAATATTCCTATTAACACATGTCTCTGCATTTAAGTAATTCCAGAGCTATGAGACAGACCAATCAAATGAAATCAAGTGAAATGTCCAGCAAGGTGTAGGACTAGTGTGGAGGGAAGAAAGCAGTATTTGATCATTAATACAGAGACACAAAAATACATCGCTGTTAGACATGCAGAAGTCAGTAAAGCCACATTCTACTTGGAGAGGATTGAATTATCTTCAAGCACTACCATCTAATTAAATATGTATATATTTCTAGGGCCTGAGCTCTGGAAAGCATTTCTATTGAAGAGGGAGTTTAAGCATATGCTTAACTGCAAAATGGGGGCTTGGAGGAGGTATTAGTATGTGTAGTCAAAAAGTACATTCAGCAGATGAGAAAAAAACTTGTTTCACAATCAAGACTGATGACAGTTTGTACAGGTTAATCAATTGCCTCGTTTCATTACTTCATTTGAAGTTGGGGTTTTTTTTTCTGTTAGATGGTGCAAAACATTGTTATAAACAAGTAAATTGTTCTTTTTTGATTAACAGATGGCTTGAGACTAGCCAAAAAATTAATTTTTTTTTAATGAAAGAAAAAGCACTCCTTGCTGAAATCTTCTATGTCACAATTCATCCAAGGGGAAATTTATTAAAATGAAATTATAAACTTGTGAAAAACAGGACTTATAATGGAAACATGGATGCAGCCATAAGTATAACCATATGAACTATGCCGCTATTATTTACTATGGTAACATTATAAAAAAAACTACACTGTTTGGGCCATTATCCTTACAGTTTTCTTTTCAATACAAATCATTATACTTATTATCTGTCTTCTTGTATAGAGGGTACAGAAAAGGCCAATCAAAAGCAGAAGAAGCCTGCTTTTCAAAAGGAAATTGGACCTACCTCTAATTCTTCTTCTTTATCAAATACAAGGAGTGCAGACTTTTTTGTGAAAAATTGTTTCATGTAAGATAAAAGTGCAGATTATTGGTGAGAAAATGACATACTTTTTCCTATATCTTGAAGATTCTTGGGTGATACTGCCAGTTTTCCTGAGAGATTTTTACCTCACTCAGAAATGCATTTCCTTACAGACTTCAAGCAGCAGGTGCTGGAACTCTGAGTATTTATTTGGGAATACACTGCATAATTCAGCTTCTGTGACTCAGAGAGATGTCTTAGCAATGTAGTATCTTAGAATGAATATTGTACACAGTATTGGAAAAATGGATGCTTTTAGAAATAAGCCTTTCTAATTTACCAGTTGGAGAGAAACAAAACTGAATTTGTGTTTGTTTCTCTCATCACTTCTTTCTTTCTGTGAGTCTGGAAAAAATATGAGTCTCAACTCTATTATTCCTACCTCCTTGGAAATTGCTCTAAATATACCTGCATTTCTGTGTATTATAATAGTCACAAACATACCTGTATTTCTGTGTATTATCAGAGTTGGTGATAGTAGTCTAGTAGGGACACAGAGCCCCAGTGCCTGGCTTACACAACTGCCTTTATAATTATGACTAATATATATGTACCAGCTTTTTAACTCTTTCAAGCTGTAAAAGGGATGTGGTAAAGTTAAGTCTCTCTTATGGACTGAACAAGATGTAATACATGTTCAGAAAACTTTCAACATAAAACATATAAAAAGCCTTGAAATTTTATTTAGAAAGTGTTCCATGACTGTTGACGCATCACTAATCCGAGATGAAACATCAATGCATGTTTAACCTCTTTCTTTTTCCTTCTGAAACGCCCATTTGACTTAGACTTCAGTTAAATATAGCATAATATGATTAATCCACATTTACAGTAACTTTTAATGTGTTCTATTTATCTGTGGTAAGATACCATGCATTAGAAGCATGGTTGGGAACTGTAGTGACTTGATATTAATACCAATGGTTTAAGACTATTATCTGCATGACAACTATGCTTAATTCAGTAAACACTCCTGACATGGTAAAGATGGCCAGTATAGCTGTTAATATGAAGTAGGAAAATTGATTGATAAATAATATATTTAGAGATGCAGGACTCTTAGAGACTATAGATCAGTTGTTTACTGATAACTGGCAGGATGCTCTGACTCAAATTCTACCAGTTCAGCTAAAGAGCAAAAAGCCACTTTAAGACTGCTGCATGATGAAACAGAATTCTTTTTGGGGGGGGATTTTTTTCAGACTATGCTGCCAATTTAAGAGTATTGCCTCCATACAAGAAAGCTGTGTCACAACTGGAAAATTACAATGCTGCTAAGACACAGTTGTGTTTCTAAAGTTGAAACACCCAAAGCACTTCACAGCATTTGATAACTCCTTATGACAATTAAAAATCACTTTATTTAATAGGAAAGTAGATATTGAACATAAGGGTTAACCCAAATGGATTTTATTTTAGACTACCGATTGTTATTTCACCGTATGTCAATATTGCATGCTTCAAAAGAATGGATAGGAAATGTTTATCAGTAGACAATGAAGGCTAATATATTGTTTATGACAGTATAGGGAATACATTTCTTGGCAAGATTTTGAAGTGCAGTCAGAAGGGTCATTCTTGTGGCTGCTTTTGTTGACATTTATCATAACTGAACACCTAGATTGTTAAATATGTAGTGTTTTTGCACCAAGTGATTCTCTAGGTACAGCATACTGAGTTTGTATTGGACTTTGATAACACAGCCACAAAAGATAGGACATTCAAACACTGCATATGCCACTGCTGCTCCTGTTTTCAGTGTTTTTTGAATTGCTCATTGTAATTTATAAATCACTACCAAGCTTTAATTTGTTTAATTCCCTCTTAATTTTTTTGAGTGCACTTGGATATGTTTTTGTCAACATTCATGATCTTCCCTTATTTCTGACATTAAAGCCAAGAATCATATCTTGAAAACAAGTAACCAGAACAAGTTTATACATATATAGGTGTGTGTGTGTGTGTATAGTAAAATAACACACAACATTAAAGAAGATTAATATTTCAGTTTTAGTTGATTTGCACATTCTTGGACAGTTTTTGTTAAGTTACTGTCTTAATGCATTAATTTTACCATATCACAAATCCAATGTCAGGCAAGGTAAAATCATGGAGCAGATACGATCAAGGAATATTGCTGTTGTGAGGATTACAGTAATATAGCTCGTTTCACAAAAATATTGCTTTTTGTATCACCCCATTTTGCATATTAATGTCTCATTAGTAGGACAGGGAATTCCAGTTTTTACAAGGTCTATAAAAATTGCTGAACAATAGGCAGCGAAAGGAAGCCTGGAGAAGGAAAAGGCTCATCTCTACCCAGATCTCTATTTCAGTTATTTCAGTTGTTATTTCAGCAAGGCATCAGAACCTTTACAACTAGTCACCAAAAATAATTGTCTCAATGTGTGTAACTATTGCAGATAGTACAGCACATTTTATTTATTACTGAAGTTAATAATGGTATTGTATTTATAAGACTTACAAATGACATTTCCTTTATTTACTACAACTTACATGGCTGTTTGACTCTACCCCGAGCTTGCCCTAAGGAGCCTGTTCATGATATTTATCTTTTTCATTTTAAGTAACCATTGCTCCTTCTCTTTCAGAACAGGCTGGCTTTGTTCAGCTGCTCAGTTGCTGAGCCCTGCACTAAGCAGCGGTAGCACAGACCTGCACAGCCTTCCACCATGCTTCATCCTTCTTCAAAACAAGGTACACAGAAGTGTAACCATATGCAAGATTTGGACTAGTTAGAGCACATATATTTTTATTCCTTGTATAGGTTCATCACTGGTTGAAAGTGGATATAAAATAAAGGCTCTTCTGATTTGGCATAATCTCATACCTACTTCACACTCATCAGTGTGAGTTCACAGCTGGTTCAGAGCAAAACAAATTCAGGCATTATCAGCACAGATACATTTTTACAGAACAAAGTATTGTCAGCATGCCACACTCTCCATGTTTGATTAATGTGCACATTCAATACAAATCAGGACAGTCCTTCAAAGAGCTCAGTTCATGTAATTGAGGCCAAATTTTAGGAACTGCTGATTGGTGAGGTGATTTTGAAAATGTGGCACTTTACACAGAGATTGCTCCCTTGCTGCTTTAATGTCATACAAGATGTCAGAGATCTTTTTGTGCAGATCTGTTGTTTGAAGATGCAGTCTTCAGATGCACACAAATGAGGGGGCATCATCATTGCTCCCATATATGCTTTAATAACAAAAATTAATTACTGAAATATCACAACAGTTCTGTGAAGCAGATAGTAACACACTAGTCTGGAGAAAAACTGGAGAAAGACTGGAGAACTTGAAGAACCCAATTGTGAACAAAGAGTAAATATCTTTGACTCTTGATTTGAAGTCCAAAATGCAGAGAAGAAATACTATATGACTCTTGCAAACATTTAAGTGACATTAATGAGGTCCAAGAAAAAGCAACTCACAGGATAAGAATCCAGAAGGAAGCTGGAGGTCCATGATAGGATGGGGAAACAATGCTAATGGAACAGATATGTGAGGGGCCTAAGTTACAAAACCAGAGGCTTATTTCATACACACTTCTCTTTTTTGCCTTGTGGTTTAGCCACAAGACCACAATCCTTCTCTCCATTTATTAGAAATGTTAACATTTTAATCAAATTTACATAAAGGAAAAAAAGGTCAGAAATATAAAAATATAAATAGAAGAGAAAAATTTTAGGTGAAAATTTTGGGAACTGGATTACAATCAAAATATTTATGTATAGAAAAACTAACTAAGAATTGATGAGATAGTTAATGAAATTAGTTGAAAAATGGATTTTGGTAAAGTGCATTTGTATTTCCTAACTATAATATTATAGATACAATGCAGAGGAAGAAATAGATCCTTAAATGAGTCTAAATGTAAAATGTAAATAAACCCTCACTTCCATTTGGCTGAATCAGAGAAGAAAGCATCTTTGTTATACTACATTTCAAAGGACATTCAAGAAACTTGGAGCTGCATGTATATGAAAACCCCACCCTCTTCATCACTCTCAACATTGAAATCCATTATATTCACTCAGAAGAACTTGGCACTCAAATATCTGAAGATTAAAAGTATTTGGAGATGTTTAAACCATCAACCTTTACTGATATGTACTTCAAGAGAAATCATCTAACATTTAGATCAGATTCCTACAATCCAGTCTGAAAGAAAGCTATTAAAATTGTTCCTGCTCTCCTTTGTAAGTTTGCCAGTCTCACATGGTATGATGCATCATGTTGGCATACAGCATGATGCTGCATAAACAACAAGACTGTATTGTACATCATCAGAAATATGTGAAAATTCATTTGGATCTGCCACCAGCTGTCAATTTCGACAAGGAATGTATCTGCTCCAGCTTAATTAGAGAGGATGAAAGCAGGGCATACAGGTCAGGCTCCCTGGTGCTCTGTCACAGACATTTCTCTAGAAAACATTCCACTTCCCACTTCAGTGTCATCAGCAATATCTGATAAAACAACAGTAGTCACAGGTTACAGATGCAGAGTGACTTAAAAAAAGATAATTACATTTTGTTTTCCAGGTCAACTGGAGAAATATATTCATCTTTCCCCTTACCTAGTGTCAGAGATGGGATTTTACTGACTTCAGTGTGGTATCTCCTCATTCAGAGCAATGCAAGAGACTAAACCTAAAATTCTGGGAAATATTCTTCTTTTACACTGAAACTCAGTGTCATTCCACTTTGTACCTAAGGATGTGGCCTTTTGTGTTTGACTTTTGTATATTTGTGTGAGGTAAATAAATAAATATATATCGTTGTATACTGTTTTTATATATATAAATATATATATATATATATGCACTTATATACTGTTACATAAATATTTATATTTATATACTGTTATACAGATCAGGATTATAACACTCTTCATACAGAATCTTCCTCTGTCATTAAAAAGAAAAAATTTCCTCTCCTTTCTTCATGCATGTATTTTTAAGGCTGCTTTTTTGTTTTGTCATATATTTCCAAAAAAGGCAAGGAAAATAGATTTTAAAAAATCTATTAAATTTTTTATGTCTTTAACTTCATACTGCAACACACAGTGTAGTTGTGTTTTACAAAGAAATTGCATTACTACCAGTCCACCCAGATAGTTTGTGACCTGTTCTTTTTGCTGGTCTAAAGGTGACTTTCATTTTCATGTTGACTTTACTCTGTGCCCATTTGGAGGTTCATTCAGTGAAATAAAATTGCCTTGTAATTATTTCTACTTAGAGAAATATGACAGCTAGAATTTTTATGTTAATTAATCTTTGTGTTTTTTTCATTATTGTGCGTCTGCCTATCATAAATTTCCTTGCAATCCAGTTTTAATACATTCTATAAATTATTGTGGTTTCTTCCAGGCCCATCATGCCTTGCAGATTGTTGACTTTGCACAGATTTCTGTTGTTTGCTGTAGTAGCACCATATGTGTAATACAGCAGGAATGGTTTGCATCTCTGAAAATACACAATTAGGAAGATTACTCATCAGAAATGAGCCCGTGGTCAGAGCATAATCCTGTTATGAGTGTCTGTAAAAAAATTAAAATACATTTTAAAAAGCTAAAAAGTACTATCTAATCCAGGGTATACTGGACCAAAGGCAACAAAAAGGGCATTACGTTTCTTTTTGTTTTGCTGGCTCAGTGAAATTAGGAAGCCACTGTTTCCTCACCTGCATGCCCAGTTAAGGGCCATCTGTTTCCTGTTTAAGTGTAGTATTTCTTACATGGCTTTTTCCAAAACCCCTCTTGCATTAATCAACACAATCCCAATAAACAGAAACACCAAATCTTGCTTATCTGTCTTACTCAAGAAAGCATTTTGGTAGTTGCATCTACCACACTTTGGCTTTACTACAATGCTTTTTTTACACCAACATTCACTTTTGTTCGCTGCATTTTAAAAATTTCTCATCTGATTCTAGGCTGATTTTGCAAGCTTTCTGCAACAGCCTGAGCTCCTAAAATAATTATATGTTGATTTTGTTCACTAATGGTTTTAATCTGGGTCTGGTGTCATGTGTTGGAATTAAACATCTTCATGAATGTTATTATAAATTTAACACTGAGTTAAAGATAATAAGGTCAAATGTATCCTTGATACATTGCCTTTGATGAAGGTAACAAATAATGAACATGGCCTGGCCTCCTTATTATCATGGTTTAGATTTACAGGAAATCATTGGTGGATAGATACTCCTGGTAAGAAGAATCAATGAGCCAAATTGCTTACTTGGATTGAGGTGAGATTTACACAGAGAACTAATACCTTTTATTATATCAAATAATTGCAGTATTATGATGCCACCACAATGAATGCAGACACGATAAATATCAGGTGTCATCTGTAGATAATAGTCTTTAATAAAGCACCATTATCACTGATATCAGAATACTTTTTTCATTTAATTTTAAATAAAAATGAAGATTAATGAATATATGCAAAAAGGAACAAAAGTAGCTTATAAAAATGACCAAGTGAAGTACTTCATTTCATAAATACATGCACATACACCCAAAGAAAGACTTTGAAGAACTTCATTAAGGTTTTCAAAATCAGCCACTCAAATGCTAGAAAATATGGCTTGGACATCATTGATCTGGCTCATTTTTTGCATTCATTCTGGTATAGACCTGAACTGCATGGCCAACATCTAGGTGTGCACAAAGCCCTTCCTTATCCATTGTACCTGATGGACAATCCCCACTTCATGAGCTTTTGTTCTGCATTTGTTGTCTCCTCATTGCTCAGTGTGTGCTGTGAGGCTGTATTTATAGCATGCTTTTCATATCTTCCCTGAAGGCAGTCAGTTATTTTTGGGTTCCTCTCATTGGTAACAGCAGTGGGGAGAGCATGCAACTGCTGCAGTGTCATAAGATGGAGGTACAACATCTGCAAGTGCATGCCATGCAGTGCCTCCTACAAATCCTGCCCTGCCACCAGTGCATCTGAGTGCCTGACCAATAAGTTTTTTCAAAAATCTCATAACGTGGGTAAGTATGGTGCTGTTATTATTTACAGTCTAAAGATGAAACAAATTTTGATGAAGGTAGAAAGCTTGCTCTAATTGTCAACCAGGTATACCTAGGACCTGATTTTTTTGAATCCTTGGGAGAACTCCATGGCATTCCTGCACACATAAAAACCCCTCTTTCATTTTGGTTAGACATAGTAATTTACCATTTCCACAAGACAAACCTCCCACTCTGAAACTAGAAACTGGGAAATTATTATACTTACTGAAATATTGTGAAAAATCTGGTTTAAGTAATGGTCCAGCATCACTCAACCCTGACACTTTATGCAATACATTTTGCTTTGGCCCAGCCCTTTTCTCTGTTGTCTGAATCATAGAACCATAGAATGATTTGTGTTGGAAGGGACCTTAAAGATCACTTAACTCCAGCCCTCCCTCCTTGGGCAGGGACACCTCCCTCTAGGCCATCCAACCTGTCATCAAATACTTCCAGGGCAGCCACAGCTTTTCTGGGCAATCTGACCCAGTACCTCACCACCCTCCCAGTAATAAATTTCTTCCTGATATCTAGTGTCATTTCACATCCATTCTGTAGACAGACATCTGACCTTTCTTATCCCTCGTCTGATGAGTCACTTGGTGCCATTTTTTCATTCTGAGGTCTGTGCTCTAGTCCCTGGCTCCTCTCCTTTCAGCTGATGCATGACAGCTTTTCTGTAGCCACTTGTGGCCTCCCTGCCATGCTCCTTGAAGGCTTCATCCCACTGAGCAGCAGTGCATACATGTCACAGCAAGAACTGGGACAAATTTTGTTAGATGAGTATTGTTTTGCACAGTTACCTTGCAGACCTGGGACCAGCAAATTGACACCAGCTGCACATTTGTAGGAAGAGGACTTATTTCTACATCAGCCTTGCCCTCCTATCCTGGTGACTATAAGACTCCAGCTGCAGAGCAGGCCATGGGAGAAAATAAGATTAGGTGGCCTGCTTCCTCACCTTGAACATCGACACTGGCATGTATTACCACATAGTGGTCTGACTTTCAACAGCAGATCCAACTGAGACAGGCAGCCTTGTGCAGGCTGGCTTTATCTTGCTTGTGGCTGGATGCAAAGGTAACTTAGTCCAAGCCACAGTCTATGCCTTAGTGCAAAGAAAAGGTGACATTATTCACAGCAATGATACCAGTATTTTTCAAAATGCACGATGCAGGACTCAATCACCCTTGCTGAAATTTTGTCAAAGAATCCAGCCTAGGTCAGACAGAAGGCATATAACATTATTTTATCCCAAAAAGATGAAATTTGGCTAAGCTCTAAGTCCTTGAAATCAGCAGAGTGTCTGGTAAATGACAGGACATGTTTCCAGTCCCACTTATTATGTGCTGAAAAAACAGTGTGAATGCCAAACAGAAGATATAAAGCTGGGTCAGAAGTGCATGGCTCAGGACAAGAAAGTTATTTCAGCTTGTGAGTTAAATAAGTAAGGATAATAAACAAAGACTGGCACAAAGGGTTAAAGCTTATACAGCTGTTTCATCTAGACTGTATTGGAGAGACCTAATAGTTTTAAGTGACTTAAGAGACTTACTTTTCTATAAAATAATTTTACATGTTTATAGAAACAACAAAGAATGCAAATCAGGTTCTACAAAAGAAAAAAACCCAATCAAAATAAACATTTATGAAAGGAACATGTTGCTGACAGAACATGGGGCTCAATTAATGAAGGGAACTTAACACAAGGCCTCCTTTGGCACGAGTCCAACATACAGGCAGGTACGGCTGGTATCTAACGACACTGTATCACCTTGTCTAATCCTGTAGGTACCTCAGCTTCCCTGACACCTTAAGAAAACAAGAAACTCTTAATTCCAGAGAGACCAAAACACCTAATGCGCCTGACTGTGCATTAAATAATCGCAGGTTAGTCTTCCTCTATTTATGCCGCCAGTAGGACTGGGTCTATCAGGCTTGGAAAACACAGGAAAAGAGGACAGGAGAGCGACTGCATCCACATTTTTACCTGAGGATTCTGTGGCTTTTCTATTAATTTGGACTGTGAAATGTACAGCTTTAATCTTTCCTTCCTGTTGGGCCCTTAGATCACATCTTTTGGTTCCCCAGAGAACATTGGCTGTGAGGTGACCTGCAACAGAACCTCCTCAGTCTATCATGTGAATCTATATGACATAATGCAATATTAATTTGGGCTAGTGAATGGATAAAAGCAAGAAAAGGTGATTTTTTAGATACTTGAATGAGATGAATATAAATAAAACCCTCTCCTTAAAGTGGTCATAACTCTTCTTTCATGAATGTGATTCTTCATATCCACCCCTTCCTATTCACTGTATAGAGAGCCCCTGAGAACTGACCAAATAGGACTGGGAACTCCATTAGATGGCAGGATGCTTTAGCATGACAAAGTTCAACACAGCAGAAAATAAATCTTTCTGTTCACTTCCCCCTTGAGATGACTTCCTTCCTTGTTTCCTGTAGCTGGATATGCGCTATGCAGGAGAGGGGGCAGGGTGACTACCTGCTGTAAATCCTTCTCTCCACTGGCTGATATCTTTTATTAAAATTAACCTTTCAATAGTATATCTGAATTGACATATTGCTGACTTCACACTACCTGTCTCTCTTCTAGTCTTCTGGAGACAGACTGGCAAAGCTGCAATGCATCATATTTTCTAACACGGTAAATATTCAACCTTCTTCTTAAACAATTCTTTCTCTGTGAACCTCATATTAAGACCAAACCTGAAACCAGAGATACTGGAAATTAAAATTGAGAAGTTTATTTGAGTAACATTCCAACAACCTCTGCTTTTCTAGAAGACACAGCTCAAACAATGTCTACCTCCAAAGTGCTTCCTATGCCATATTTTGGACCTCATGCAGGCAAAAGACACTAACTATTGCATTTAAATTTCTTCTAAAGAGTCAGGGGCAGGCTGCTACATGCACTAGAGCAGGCTCACTCATCTTGAAGCTTCACCTTATAGTTCTTCCCTTGAAATTACGTTAGCAAATTCAGAGTAAATAAAAAGGATGTAGGAAAAGAAGTAAGCTCCAGTGCAAGCTCTCATTGCTTTCATGTACATGGTGTTCTCTTCCAACTCTAGCTTATACAACAGTATGTATAACACAGTAGCTCCTGGGTTTTCACTTTCATAACTTCACAGTGGCCAAAACACTGAAAAAATACATCCATCAGCCAAACATTAGCTGCTTTGTTCTTCCCTCTATCTAGCTTTTTTCTTTCATCCCTTCTTTCTCTTTTGACCTTCTCTTACTCATTTCCAGTTCTTTGTCCTTCTTTCCAGTATTATAATGCCTTTCCTTTCTTACTAAACTTCAGTTCTACTTCCAGTCACTGTGAAACTTTTTTAGTTTTTCCTTTTTTTTTTGTCATTTCTGTTTTTCTCTTTATAGCATGATCAGTCTTCCTTTTGCTGATTCATTAATTTCTCTGGTCAACCAACTATGTTACTACTTTCTCTCTGTAGAGATTCCACTATCATCTTCTTTTCCCTTGGCACAGCTTGAGACTGTGTCCTCTGGTTCTGTCAGCTGCTGCCTGGAGAAAGAGACCAATCCCCACCTGACCACAGCCACCTTTCAGGGAGTTGTAGAGAGTGATAAGGTCACTTCTGAGTCTCCTTTTCTCCAAGCTAAACACCCACAGCTCCCTCAGTCCTTCCTCACAGGGTCTGTGTTCCAAGCCCCTCACCATCCTCGTTGCCTCCTCTGGATGCGCTCAAGCGTCTCAACGTCCTTCCCAAACTGAGGGGCCAGAACTGGACACAGCACTCAAGGTGCAGCCTCATTAGTGCCGAGTACAGGGGAAGGATGACCTCCCTGATGCTGCTGGCCACACTGTTCCTGATGAAGGCCAGGATGCCATTGGCCTTCTTGGCCATCAGGACACACTGCTGGCTCATGTTCATATTCATTATCCTGCATTCCCGCAGGCTCAGTTCTCTCTCACTTCCCTTTTTTTGACTAAGCACTTAGAAGCCACAAATATCCAAGTAGGAACTGGAGTAACTTAGTTTGATCAAATACTGTTGATCAGGGTGATCATAGCTGACATATATGAAGAGTACAGCTGGACTGAGCAGGAGCACACAGTTTGTTAACAGAACTGCCCAAGAATAAAAGAAGCTCACCAGTTTTGAGCCTCTCAAGAGCTGTCAAGAGCTTAAAGGGGCAAATTGAGGAACGGTGTACAGACATATGTGCAAAAGGCAGGGAAGATGAACTAGGGGAATATTAATTTTATATTATGTTTCTTTATGCCTTTCAGGTCATTAACATTTAGGGTTTGCCAATGCAGCTTGAGAGAGCCATTTATATTTATTGTTCGAAACTTCTCAAAATTGTGTTATGAAGAGCATTTTTGGCTCTGTCAGGGTTATTTCTAACATGGGAGAAAAGTTAATTCCTCCCAGAACCAAGTTATTATCATAATTTTCTAGCATATGTCTATCATAACTATGTTTTTTCTTGGAATCCTTCCAGCAGGTAATTTTGGGAGACCATTTAAGACAGCCCTTTCTCTACTACATAATGGGAGCATGGGGATTTTGATTACTATTACCCCCTTTTTAACTTTTCAACTGTTATTTTAAAAACCGAGGCTTGGGTTTTTCATTCTTCCAATTCAGTTTTCAGAGTGCAAAATGAAGGTCTGGCACTCCAGGGTGTATGTTAGCTACAGGATAATGTTTGTGGCAGAGAAGTATACAAGGCAAGAAATGGCTTTTGTGGGTGATTAAATACTGAAGTGAAGCTGAGGTGTTTGATAACCACAGAAGCTATTTATTGTGTGTATACTCCAGTGCCATGAACATTATTCCTATTATACAACAAGACAAAAGAAGATTCAACAAACCATAACAAGAGAAGGATGAAGGGGTTTTTTCATTGTTGCTTTTTTGTTTGATGGAAGTTTGAAAGTTCTAATTCATTCTGTGCTTTCCCTAATATTTCCTTTCACGTCAAAGAGTGGCAGGGGAGGGGATTAAGGCCAAAAGGCAGAGATTGGTCTGAAAATGGTAGTAGAAGGGACTGAACTCTGCACAAATATTGTGAGTTATCATATGTTATCATCAAACAGCAGTGCTCACTGTTTTGCTGGGATTCCAAGAAAGACCATGCTAAGAGTATTCGTAAAAACTTCTTCTTTATGTTGTGACAAATTAACTGAGGAAAAGAATCAAGTATTATCAGGTATAAAAAACCCCAACAATATGCTATATTAAGAAGATAATGGTAATATGTGTCTTCTACATGTTCTGTTAATCCTCACAGTAGCAGTGAGAGCTCAGGAAATACTGTGAGACCAGGCTCAAAAACACTACTTAGATTCCATGCAGCAGTTCTCTTTGCTTGCTTCCTGCTTGTTTCCTTGCTCTTTCTGCTTAGTATTTTGGTTATTTGGGATGGCTCTCAGTGATTTCCATTAGGACTCTATTCTCAGAAGGAACTGAAAAATATAATGAGCTTTGAAAAAAAAAAAAACGTGTCATGTGGGAAAACTTACCTGTCTCACTGTCATTACTTAAGAGCTGTCAATCCCTCCTTAAATCGCTTTAGTTGTTAAGAAAAGCAGAAACAAAATGGTGTGGCTAAAATGATCAACCAGCCGTGGGAACCTTGAGCAGAGGAAATCAGTCACAGCCAACCCCACCACTGGTGTTGTTTGTAAATCTTGCTCGTTAAACAATTATGAGCAGACAATGTATTTGTGAAGTGAGAACTCTGTTTGCAAATGGCTTGCCCTAGATAAACAAAGTGTTCTTTGTCGAATCATGAGAAATAATTTAGCCATTTGTAGTCACAACAACCCTGTGAGCAGCAGCTGTTCTTACACACAGGCGGGAAATTCAGAGAGAAAAATGTTTTGCACCAGTGGCAAATGTGAATTAACTTAAAGCAGTGTTAATCATGATATGATTTTCTTTGCGCGTCTCCTTGCAGGAAATAATACAAATTCCATGGGAATATTTGTTACTTCAATGAATTGCCATTAAATAACTTTGGAGGCTGACAACAGTTGCTGTCTGCCCATAGATATTCCTTCAGACCAGGCTGTTTCTAAAAGATTTTTTAAGTCATTAAAATATTATCTGAGCATATTGTTGAGTACTTGCAGCTTTGAAAGGTGCTGGACTGTCATCACAAGCTCACCTAGCAAGGGAGATTAAGGGGGTTGCACCTGCCAGCCGCAGCACAGCAGAAGGACTTGGTCCTGCTGCCCCCTTTGAGGTCCCTCCCTGCTGCACTGGACGATGGTGAAGGCAGGTTCCATAGTGCTCCTTCCCTTCCTGTTCCTGCCCAGGAAATATTTCCTCAGTATCAATATGTCAGCTGTTGCCAGTCAATTTTCCTCTTTTACTTATCATATATGGTTTAACAGATCAGTGACCTCTCCTGTGAGACTCAGTACCAAGCACATCTTCTTATTTGGGTGATTGATTATTTTAAGTACTCCTGAAATACAGGCCAGTATTTTCTTTTTATTCCTTGTGTCCATGTTTTATATTATTTACAGCATCTAAATGTCTATATCTGTTGTTGAATTGTATATAAAAAAATTAAAATGCACAAATGGAAATTTATTCAATGCCTAATATAGCCACACAAAACAACAGTATGGACTCAATGATTCTTGCTGTTGTTTTTCAGGTACAAATTTCTGTGTGAATTATGGGATAATATTTCTGCTCCAGAGTGGAATGTGAGTACAGCTTTCTTTGTGGTATTCAATGCTAATGTGCAAATTTAAATGACAAATAAAGTTCTACTTATTCTAAATTATCTTGAATGACTATAGGATATGAAAACGTACTGTTACATTCAGATGTATCATTTAGAAGAGGGTTTTCATTCTCCTATGATGTGACCTAATTTCAAAAAAATTCAGACTGGGAGTTGTGCTCTCTTTGTTTTACACAGCAGATGCTGATGCCATTATCTACTTAATTTGAAAGCTGCACTGATTTCCAGTGTTTCTTCCTTTTAGTGTCATTGCTGTATAAAAAAATTCTATCCAGTATAGCAAAGGTCATTTACAGTTACACCCAAAATGCTGCCCTGACCTTACAAGTAATAACCTTTTTTTCTTTAATCATATGAATGTGGATGTCTGTAATGTCGCTATTGCATAAGGCTTGATGGCATAATAGAATAACAGAAATGGAATTGTAATCAGAAAAAAACATCATAAGAAGATTCCTCATGGCCTTACTGTCCTCCTGGGTTATGCACATTCTTGGAGGCAAACTGACATGGGAAAATAGCACTGGCCCATATTTTTGCATACTATTTTATTTCACAAGTTTCAAGATCAAACCTGCTCAGTTTACAGGTCTACTTCAGAATAAATTATCCTTGCTTCAGGTTTTAGAGATTTAACATTATTGTGGTCTATCATCCAACAATATCTTCTTTCCAAACTTAAAATATCTTAGTTGATGCTACTTTGATTCTCAGCATTTTTAATCTCATAAAACTCCTCAAACACTACCTGCACCCTTTTTCAAATGCAATGTATTGTAAAATGTATTAATGCTTCTTTTTGATATTTCATTTCAACAGCCTAAAAATTCAGTTCCTTGCTATATGACTTGTGAAATCCTACTTCTTTGGCTTCTGGTCTTCCCAAGAATCAGAACCATCTAGTACTGGGCTTTATCAGTATTAAGTTAAGGAATCGGTAAGAAAAGCATGGGACGTGAACAGAATTGGTATTGATAGTTCAGTGGGTGGCATTCTCTCCTCTAACTGCTACAGATTCAATGAATCAGAATGCTAATGGAGGGATGAGTTTTCAGTTAAATGATTCTTAGGTATGTGATTTTAAATAATTTCCCTACACTTGTGTTGGTAGAAACTCCTCCAAATCGCTGCACAGAAGTAGCATAACTGTATGAACAAGAAAAAAAAGTGACAGATCATTAATCAAGTACAATAGATGGTGCAAATAGTAATTTGGAGAAGCAATAAAAACTCTTTCAGCAACATGATCTTGAAGACATTGCTTACTGGATGAACTTATGGGCTGTGTCAGGTGGATGCTGAAAAATTTGTTGTCTATAATATAGGCCCTGAAAGATGTTATATACACTACATTATAATAGGTCCTGTAGAGAGACCTCGACAAATCAGAGGGACGGGCGATCTCCAGCCGTATGAAATTTAACAAATACAAGCACTGGATTCTGCACCTGGGATGGGGCAACCCTTAATGTATGGACAGACTGGGCAATGGGGCTGGAGACCAGCATCGTGGAAAAGGACCTGGGGACCCTGGGCAATGGAAAGCTGGGAATGTGTCAGCAGTGCCCAGGCAGCCAGGAGGGCCAAGTGTGTCCTGGGAGGCATCAGGGACAGCATCACCAGCCAGGCAAGGGAGGGGATTGTCCCACTCTGCTCTGCTCTGCTCTGCTCTGCTCTGCTCTGTTCTGGGGTGGCCTCACCTCAAGTCCTGGGGAAAGTTATGGGTGCCACAATATAAGAATATTAAGCAATTAAAGAGCATCCAATGGAGGGCAACAAAGACAGTGGAGATATGAGGTATGGCTGATGTCACCTGGTTTTTTCAGCTTGAAGGAGATTGAGAGTTTTCTTAGTCCAGAGATTCCTCATGAGTAAGATGTTTACAAGCAGGTACTGATTTTTCTGATGCCCAGTGATGGGACCCAAGAGGATGGCCTGAAGCTGTGTCAGGGGAGGTTTAGGCTGGATATTAGAAAAGGTTCTATACCCAGAGGGTGGTTGAGCACTGGGACAGGCTCTCCAGGGAAGTGGTCACTGCACCAAGCCTGCCAGAGTACAAGAAGTGTTTGGACAGTGCTGTGACAGACACATGGTGTGATTCCTGACGATGATGCTGTGCAGGGCTGTGAGGTGGATTTCGATGAGCTCATGGGTGCCTTCCAGCTCAGGATATCCCATGAATATTTTGAAAAAGAGTTACTATGCACTATGTAATGTAGCTAAAAGCCTACAAACTGGAAAAGAAGGAAAGCATGTCTGCTAAATATTGTCTGAAATTATTTTTGCCATGTAAACAGAGTTCACAGTGATGTCAGAGCTGAAAGAAAAAATCTGTTGTTAACTGAAGTAATTTATAATACCTGAAAAATGCTTTTATTTTCTTACAGAATCTCATGGTGGGATTTCCTAGAATTGTTTACACTGTAACTTGAAAGTTGCATAAATGCAAGCTAAATTTAAATAAAGGTGCAAGATGGCATTAGGAGAGGAGGAGATAATGTGGTGTTTTAATATACTTGGAATATATGATAAATAAAGGCAAAGAAAGTCAGCTTGTTGTCTCTGAGCTGAAAACTAGGTAGCTCTACAGCAAAACAGATCCCTTCATTTCTCATTTCTGTTTATCATATGACCCAATGCCCCTAAAACAATGCTTTGTTATGCCAAACTTTTTTAGGGTAATAAAGATCAAACTTTTCTTCTGTAATAATGATCAAGACTACTTTAACTGTGTGAACTTTTTTCCTATACATGTTCTTAGTTTTGGGATATATATAAGTAGTTAAATATGGAAAATGCCTTCCAAGAATATACCTGTCATTAAAAAAATCCAAAATAAACAAAGAAATTAGTAGGTACTTCAGCCATGTGGTCAAGATTGCTCTTAAGATAATTCCAAATATTTGAAAATGCTATAATGAGAAAATCTTTTTGTTATAATGAGAAGTATTTTTATTCATTTTTCTTGAGAAAATCTTATAACAGCCTTTAAAACATGGTCTTGAGAGAAACTTTTCTAGGAGCAGCAAACCTTAGAGTGTCTTTACTGAATGGAAAATAGCACACCTCATCTCTCAGCTATGCAATGACAGTCCCAAATCCAGACATTTTGGCAACCATACAGTATGCAAACATAAACTTTGTAAACACATGATTAGGCAGGACCCTTCTGCAGGATCCCATATTTAGGATGGTCATAAGATAGTCAAACAAAGAATTAATGCATTTGTATATACAATCCCCTTAGAGACAGATTATGAAATTTTCACAGATAAACCCTCCAAAAAGGATTCATGATGAAACACTATCCATAGCATTTGAAGTACGTACCAAACCCATTCCTAGCAAACATTCCAATATATCATTTTCAAATAGAGCCACCCTTAGTCTCTATAATACATCTACTCTTTCAGACAATAGACTTCCCTCCATCTTACAGATGAAAGTGAAGAAAAGGTAGAAGATATCCTAGTGCTGTTGTTCATTGTTTCTTAAACCTATTTTGCTATAAAGTAGGCTTTTTTTAAAGTTAGATCAAATTTAATATCAGTACAAAATGTACATGGTTAAAACTATGTCATAACAAAATTCTCCAAGTGTAAGTTAAAGAAAAAATTCATTATACCTGAAAATAACATAAAAATGGTTGAAATAAGAAAAAAAATTAGTTCAGGTCTACCAAAGTGAATTCTTAGTTTTAATGATATCTAAAGGTAAAAGAAAAATCACTTACATCTATGGTTCTGTAGAAAATTAAAAAATCACAAAAATATGATGACTGTTTTGTTAACAGAAGTGTTAATTTTATTATGAAAGAGAAGAAAACTAACACTTAAACAAACCACTATATTGTTTAAAACAAATGAGTATAACTGTTATTTTATGCTACTTATAAAATGTTACAGGACATGGGAGTTTTTTCCTCTCATGACAGCACAAAGCAACAGATGCTCAGGAAAGCTGTACTCAAGGATCCATATGAAACAAATAATAAAAGCCTGAGTCCTTTGTGATGAAGTATCAATCGTTAGTAATGCAATTATTCAAAAAGAATTATAAGAAGAAAAAAACATCATGTTGCTTGATACCATGTACCAATCTGGAATTATGGAACAGCAGAGGCCTCTCCCAGTCTAGTCTTAATATGTCACTTGCTTAGTTCAGAAGCTGTGTCCCAAGCATTTATTGCAATTACATGAAGAATTGTTACATCCTTGGCAATATCATGTAGAGTTCAGTAAACAAATATTGCTTACTCTGAAGAAAAAATACATTTGGTGTTACTTAATTCATATTCAGATAACTTGAAAGAGAATTATAGTGGGACAGTCCTAAAAGAAGGAGCCTGGATCACGTACTCCAATTCACTACAATCATAGATTATGTGATTGCATTTCTTTTATTTCAGCCTTTACCAGATGCATTGCATTAAGCAGATATAACATAAAAGAGCACGTTTATCATACATTGTCAGGGTCAACCAGCTGAAAGTAAATATCTGTAATATGCTCATGGGGAGAAAAATAAAAGGCTGTTGTTGAAGTTCCAGGCAGAAGCAAATTTAAATAATATTCAGTGTTTGCAGAGGCAGAAATGGTAGCATATGCTCAAGAGAAAAGAAGGAAAACCACTTCTGTTGCTTTTTTTACCCAATCCCTTAAGTCAGGTGCTAAAATATTATAGGCTAGATCTGTTTGGAGGGTAAAGTCAAAGACAGAGGCAGATTTGGTTTTAATGCCATTCCACATCTTTTTTGAAAAGAAACTTTAAATGGTTGAGGCACAAGGGGAAGAAATTTCTGAGGTCTTTCCAGCCAATGATCTTCTCAGAAAGCCTTTTTTCTCGTCTTTACCTTATGGCCATGCTTGAAGTATTTCTATGGGTGTCCTTGCTCCCAGCAGCAGCAGCAGCTCCCTAACAGGCCTTGGTGCCCCCTCCCAGGCCCACAGACACCCGTGTTTGCCCACATCCTCCAGGTGCATCATTCACTTCTGCTGGTGTCTGTGACCCATGTTTGACAATTGTCTATTTGTTGTTCTTAAGAAAGGCTCAGGAGACCAACTGACCCAGCTTAATTAGTTTATTGATTAGTACCATAAAGTCCATAACCAATTAGTGAGAGTCAAGTTATTAATGTCCAACTCTGTGATAGTTTGCTGTGGGGATGCAGCTGCGCAGCAGAACAAAACAAGCACAAGATACAGCTCATCATAGTCCCATGTGTACCTCCCTTCTTCCCCAGATCACAGAAGAAAACCTTCCATTGTGCGCACTTCTGTTCCCGTTTTCCCTAACACAGAGAGGAGAACATAGCATTCTGGGTTTATCCTGTCTGGCTACGATTACCAAAGAAATAACTGACCTAGCCCCTAGAAGAGAGATTACAGCACTTCAACTGTTAAAAAAATAGACTGCTGTGGAATAGAGTGTAGCATGAATGCAAAACATTTTGAGGATGTAAAACAGAGTAACAAGACTTTGGATAACAGGGCAATAGATCCTATTCAATATCTTTCTGAATGAGATTTAGTTATATCTATCATAAAAATAGGGGTTTTTATACTGTGAAATTCATAGACATATGTTAATGCTTTAGTAGGAAATTAAGCATGGTGTTTTACAATAGTAGTTAAAGTTGAAGTTAAAGAAGGAATTACAGAATACAGACAGGATGCAGTAATCATTTGTGCACTAATAGCAAGCAGGTTGCTCTTTCCTTACATATAGGAAAAAATTCTCTATGCTGTAAATGTTATATTGTTATATGTTTTGAGGTGTTCTGTTTGGGCCATTAGGCACATCTTCATAAAGGAAATTTTTTATTCCTTTAATATGACCTCAAATAGCCAAAGCTATCAACAGGTTGTACAATTAAATGGCTGTGTTAAACAGGATGGACTAATAGGATTGCTTCTAACAAAACCCAACAGGAGCAAGAGAAACTTATCTGCATTGGAATATGATTGAGTATGATCAGAATCTGCAAGCCAAGTCATTAAATACAGTTCTCAGTTTACAATGGCAGAGAGATTTCTTGTTCTGTTTCCAGGACACAGCTTATTCTGTCTCCTTGTTACAGTTTTTCTCTCAAGACTTTTGATCATTACTTTTTATAAGGATTACACAGTGACATTCAGTTTAGGGAAGTCCAATAATTTCTTTCCAATCCAGCTTTGTAACTTTATTGGGATTTGATTATGAATGTTTTGATAGTAGTATCGTATTTTACTGCAGACCTCATAGTTCTTAAGAGGTAAGCAAATCTACTGTAGCATTATATTAGCAAGGACTTTGTTCTCACCAAAACAGAGACAGAAGGGGTATTGTATTTGAAAAGGCTTCAGCAACACTCTTGGAGCTGAAAACAGATACATTGAAATTAACTCGATGAAAATAAGTTAATTATTGTTTCATTGAAGAAAATTGATTCACAGAGGAAAGGCAGCATGGGGGGTTCATTACTGCAGTATTTCTTGCATGAGTTCATTGATGCCTTGCTCTCATGTCGTGAGTTGAAGTCTCAGCCTGAGACGCTAATTCTTGATGAAGCTGCAGTGCAGCTCATTTCTGAACGCATGTTCTAATGCTGTGCTAATGGTTCATTCTTTCTCATGGTTGTGCTCCAGAGAAGGGTATAAAAACATGATCATAAGTAGCTCATATAATTCCTAGCTTGGATTATTCAGTGACATACAAAGATCATGAAAAAAGCTGGTACATTTTGCTGTATTTTTCCAGAAAATGGGTTGGCATCTTGTGTAAAACACACGAGGAATCATTAAACAGAGAAGGATGAAATAGTGAACTCTGATAAAGGAATAAATAGCAAAAAAACTTGTGGAAATCAGATGTTTGACCCTTTGCAAACAGAGGAGAACAATTTGTCAGTGGAACCAATGCTCTCTTCAGTCTGTGCAATTGCTTATTGGAATGGAAATTTATTATAAAAGTGGTAGAACTACTTTTTTTTCCTTTTTTTTTTCTGAGGTCTTCCTAGAAATTTGCAGGTGATGAGAGAAGCCTTCATTCTAATAAAAGAATAGGCCAGCTTACTGATTGGAGAAAATTACATGAAGTTTTTTAATCAAAGTCTCTGTGGTCTGCTGTCTGATTTTCTAGGCCAGATGTCAAATGTTTTTCACTGATGTCGATGTTGAAGTAATCACTAAGCCAATTCCAAGAATGAGCAAGTGAGACTGTAATAACATTTCATTTCAGTATTATATAAGCTTTTTTTTCCCAGCTATGAACAAAGTAACAAGACCCCTCTGATTCAATATAATTACACAAACTATTACTTTGAAATTTGTGAGACAGTTTTATGTGTGGGCAATTGCTCTATACATATATATGGGAGGTTTCAGTACAAAATGCAAAAACACATTTACAAAGTTTTATATTTTTAAACATTTACATTTAATTTAAAACATAATTACATTTTTCATATTTAATCTATTTTATTAAGTTTATCTTTGCTGCTACAGTATTAACCAGTCATTTGAAAGGCAAGAATTTTCTAGAAAAAAAGAATTTGCAGTTTGAAAATAGGGAGAGAAAGTAGCTGGCTCAATGGATGACGTACCTCAGTGAGTGAATCTCAGCTGAATATTGTGAGACTGTGGCATTAGATTAAATAAGTTACAGTTTTTATGTAAAATATAATCAAAGTTACTCATAGTGATGTGGAGAATTAGTCTAGTAGAACTCAAAACTTAAGGAACATGTTGTCTATAGCTGTTTCAAGAGGAAAGTGGTGATATAATGACACAAAAAATGTCACAGATAAGTAGACAAAAAAGCAAATCCAACTAATATGAAACTATATACAATTCTCAAATTAATCTTATTCTATGGGTAAATTAATAAATTAATGAGTAAATTAATATGGAGAATAATTAATACAAAGGTACTCAGGAGGCACATTGATCCTTAGCAGAAACTAATAAAATGTTAATGTTGCCTCTTTCACTACAATTCCTGTCTTTATTGAACAGATATTTTGATTACATGTCTTCCATGTGCTTTGTCCACTACATATTTGGTGAGCAGCTATCCAGTTTGCTGTTCCTTCATTGGTGAAGAGCTGTTGCTTGGAGAGAATTTCATATTTTTCATGGGCTTTGCTATGGTGCTTGGTACTACAGTTCCATAAGCAGTGATGACTTCATGAGGTTTTCAGACTGCTTTTCTGAGAAGGAGCATTATCTGTGCTCATTTTGCAGAAAGGTAATATTTGCAGAAGGCATGGAGAGATTGACACAAATATGTGTTACTGTTTTCTGGTACCCCTCCAGGATTGTGTTTTAGAATCCTTCACCACACTTTGTTCAAAGATCAGCTTGGTCCCTAGGCACAGTTGGGATGTTATTTGCAATGTCTGTAGTTTCAGCTCATGCCTCCTGCATATAAAGCCTGTGTACACACAGAGTATGAGTAGAAACCAAGGTCTCATGGGACAGACAGTCCAGCTCCTCTTGCTGGGCACACAGGAGTGACAGGACTCCTAAGCCTGCAGCCCAGGCATCGCTGCTGGCTCCAGCTGTAAAACTGCACCTCTCAAGGGCCTGTGATCTGATCCAAATTAATTTGGCAATTAATTTAGGCAAGACAGAAAGACACATTTCAAGGATGGGGGCACTAGATCTTCTAAGGAAAGGTCACTAGAACAATTTAATGAGGCTTGGGAGCCCTTGAAGACATACCATGTGCTTTTTCTGAGATACAGTGGAATCCCCTTTGGCTCATATTTCCTAAGGTTATTCAGTCTGAGAGAGCTATACAACAGGAAAACTTACATTTCAAAACCCAAGTTTAAAGTCTGAGAAATATGCCAGAAAGTGAAAAAAGAATATTAAAATGGAAAGTATCATACAAGATTCAAAACAAGAAGTACTACCAGTCCTCTCCTCAGAAACAGGCAGAATATAAACAAGTTGGAGAAATATTGCAACAGCATAACCCCTTTAAAAATATAAGAGCTTTCAGCTTAGTCATAGTGATCCCCAGGGACAATTCTCTGCAGTCCTGCAATCCTGACTTAGTATACCAAGTACCTCACAGGACAGTGAATGCAAGATTTAATATATAGTGAATAAGTAGGTCAGTTAGAAAAGTTAACATTTCATTCATAAGCTCAGACATGATATTCTACTATAGACCTATGCCATAATATAAAAAATTTCCCATAAAGTGGGCAGCTTTGTGATTAAGACACCAGCTCAGAGCTCCAGCATTCAGTGATACCATTCTGCTTTATCAGGCAAAACCATTTTCATGTGCTACCTATACAGCAAGGACCAAAAAACCTGCAGTGATTGAGATAGTCCACTGCCACTTTGATAGTGTAATGCTGAATTAAATTAAAAACTTGGAGACACGTGTGGCTAGATACTATTGCATAAAACAACAGTTCTCCAGAACTGCCTCGTGCAAAAATTTGCATGTGCAGAGCTGTATTTGCACACTCAAGTGTTGGTATACAGAAATCATAAATGCTTGCTTAGAGCTTGGGCCCAAAATGAGAATTATAATAATCAAATCTACTCTTCCAGACTGGGAAAACATGGAAAAGTTAGTATCACAGCTAAAACTGTTGAGGATAGTAAGGCTGCATTCCAGGACATAGGTCTGATTCCATTTATGTGTACTTCATGACAAAGAACCTGTTCCCTTTAAGGTTAATAAAGAGTGGCACATTGAACCATCTAGCTTTTTCAAAGACAAGCTCTCTAAGCAAAACCTCTTGAAAATCATATCTAGTATAACTCCTTAGGCCATGTAAAAAAATCCCTTCAATAAATAATGAATAATTTTCATTTTTTATCAATTTTTCAATATTTCTGCCTCTCCACTTGCTTGTTGAAAATAGCTAATTTTCTTTTAATCTGTGTTGAAATTGTTCACTCAATTTTTTGTGAAATTTTGTTTCTCCATGATTTCTTATTTCAGCTGTTTTCTTAGCTACAATAGGTCACTGGAGACTCATATAATTGTTTCTTACTCTCTAGTTGGATGTGTGAAATTGTAGATACAGAGCCTCTGATGTGAAAGCTCCTGGAAAATAAATACCTGCAATTGTTGAGCAGGCAGCATTAAAATATGTTTTATGAGATGTTCATGGCAATAAAAAGACACTTCCAGAAAGTATACAGGAAGAAAAACCCTGGTATGAAAACACCCCCAAATCATTTTTTATTTTGTGTAAGTATTTATGGAAATAGTATTTGCTGTAGCGGGCTAGAACTTACACAAACAATATTTCTCCTACTCTTCAGGGAACCAAAGAAATAACACATAAGTAAATCATTCAAAAGACGCATTTTTGTTAAAATATTACTGTTTCAATATTTTGAAGACACGAATTGGTCAAAACCTGATTATCATGACACAATCAAACATGTCAAAGCCCACACTGGTGAATGCAGACTGAACATGTAAAATAGCACCAGTAAAAAGGTAGGCATATACTTGTACTTAACATACCCAAAATATGGCTTTCAGAGTCTTTCAGAGTCTTCCAAGGACTGCTTACTTTGGAAGCAGAATATTTTGCCTTATTCTTGGTAAGAAAGACTGCAAATACTACTCCACCCACATTCTTAATAAGCCTTCCCTTAGCCAGAAAAATAAAGCTACTATTGGGAGGTCACCAGAAGGATGAGGATGTCAGAACAGGTAGCTCGTGCTCTGTATACTGGCTCTGACCATTGAGATGCTTCTTCCATCTGTTCTGCTTTCTCCCCTCTCCTGTCTCTGGCTGTAACATAAACAGCAGGACCTTGGCTCTCTGAGTGTGGACTGTGGCAATTTTCCCAAATGAGACAGCAGATCTTCCCAGTGTTCTGTGAACAGAGCAACTGCACGAGTTTAGTAACTACTCCTGGCAGATGGAAAAGTAAAAAGCTTACCGATGGAAGCTGAGACTGAAGAGGAGAAATTTCCATATGGAAAGCTCAGGGAAAAATTACATCAGCCCATTACAGGACAAGAATGGTCACCTCACAAACAGGAAGACCTGAGACAATAGTGTTTGACACATTCTCTGCCTCTGTTTTCAACACAGAGGACGGACCAAGGAGGTCTCAAGTGCCCTGAACTGGAGAACCATGTCAGCAAGAATGATCAACTCCCAGTCTACCTGAGATTGTGCACAGTCTACTGCTCCAGCTGGATGTCTACAAATCCCTAGGGCCTCTTGGGATTCATCCAGGAATCCTAAAAGAACTAGCTGATGTCATTGCAAAATCAAATTCCTCCAGAGAACCGGAAACCTCATGAATCACTGGTCCACTGCCCATTTTGAGAAGGATACAGGGCTGTCTGCCTGGCCTGTTTGAGGGGGCTTGGATGAAAACCTTGAATGTTTCTAAGTATCAAGACTTTTGTGAATGGGAAAACTGTGTTCAGCCCAAAGGCTGCCAGAATGTGGGTGGGAGAAAGAAATCTGTTTTAAAAAAGGGTGTGGTTTTGAGAGATAATAAGTTTGGTTTCAATGAGATGTAAAAGCAAGACAACCGTGGAAAAAATAGATGATGATCATCAAGGTGTTAGAACAAAGGAAGAGAATGGTTTCTTGTAGCATTTTATAGCAACCAATCTTAGGGACAGTCAAGATGGTAGATGCACACTCATAAAGGTATATTCTATATATTGAAGCTATAAGTGTGAATTGCAGGCAATTTTAACCAAGAAGAGGGCTAAAAGAAAAATATCATTCTCCACCAGAAACATATAAAAACTAACAGTTTGAAAGGAGAAAGCTAACAAGTCCTTGCTAATGAAATAAGATTAATGAAATGAGGTAATAGCTTTTGGAAAGTTAGGAACAGTCTCGCCCGGTACTTTGTATTGAGCAGTAATTCTGTTTGCTGAACTGATCCACACACAGCACTGAGCCTTGCTACTTCCTTTTATTCCGAGTGATGATTTTGCTAATGCATTTTCCCCTCAGGTGTGTTTTCCAAAGTGTCTCCTCCCTAGCTCCTGTTGGCCTTTCTATTGCCAGCAAATGACATCACGACTTACCATCTTGGGTGGCTGGACAACACATTCTTACTGGGACTGCTGCAAAGCTGTGCTATTGTCACCCTTCAGACCACTCTTGGTGGCATGTTTAACCATGTCTGTTCCAGAGGCAGAGCTGTCAGTTGATTATTGCTGTTTTGGTGAGCTTTTTATGTGTCATTTTGTTACAAGCAGGCTCATTTCACAGAGCGTGCATCCCATCAGAAAGGCACCTTTGCTTACACTAGCTGCAAAACTCATTTTACACAGCCTGTTTTAGTCCATCACAGCAGTATTGTGTACTTTGCATTAAAGTGAAGGACATGTTCTAATTTTTCTGAAGATGTTGAGAAAGGTCGTCTAGCAGTACAATCCTGATCATGGTCCCACCTTTTCCTCAGTCTGAGTAATCAAAGCAATTCCACTAATCCCTTCACAGAGATGAGAGCAGCTTAGTTGTGTTCACAACAATGGCTTGCTGTTTTTCAACTGAGGCTTTATTCAAAAAATGCTGTCTGAGGCAAAAGAACACTTTGGGTGTGCAGCCTTGAAAATTTGTCACCTCAGTGAATTTACTATCTCTGCACTGTCCTGCACTATCATTTCATTAAAAGATAGATCTTTTTGGTCATATCCAAAAGCCACTCTGCAGGTTTCTTGGTGGAATTCAGTGACTCGTGATTTCAGTCAAAGACTGATTTAGGATTTGGGTTTTCTTATGCACATTTCCAGGAATGACTGAAAAGATGGCTGCAAATGACAAACACCTTGTTATTAGGAATGTTCCAGGGGAGATATTATACTTCTATAAAATCTTCTTGCCTTCTGGAATAAATTATGGTTAATCTTCCGACACAAATCATAGTTAATGGCAAGTTGAACATGAGCCAGCAGTGCCCTGGCAGCCAGGAGGACCAACATTGTCCGGGGGGTGGGGGGCATCAGGCACAGCATCACCAGCCAGCCAAGGGAGGGGATTGTCCTGCTCTGATCTGCACTGGGGCAGCCTCACCTCGAGTGCTGGGGGCAGTTTTGGGCACCACAATAAAAGAAAGACATTAAGCTATTAAAGAGTATCCAGAGGAGGGCAACAAACATGGTGAAGGGCCTTGAGGGGAAGCCATATGAGGAGTGGCTGAGGTCACTTGGTCTGTTCAACCTGGAGAGGAGGAGACTGAGGAGAGACCTCATCACAGTCTACAAGTTCCTCATGAGGAGCAGAGGAGGGGCAGACACTGATCTCAACTCTGTAGTGACCAGTGACAGAATGTGAGACAGTGGCCTGAAACTGTGTCAGGAGAGGTTTAGGTTGGATAGTAGATAAAGGTTCTTTCCCCAGAGTGTGGTTGGGCACTGGAACAGCTCCCCAGGGAAGTGGTCACAGCACCAAGCCTGACAGAGTTCAAGCAGCATTTGGGAAATAGACTCAGGCTCATGGTGTGACTCTTGGGCATGGTCCTGTGCAGGGCCAGGAGTCAGGCTCAATGATCCTTGTGGGTCCCTTCCTACTCAGCATGTTTTGTGATTCTGTGATTTTAAACCTGAGCTGATATCTCTGTAAAAGTCTTCCAGTATACTAAAAATTAGTTACTCCTTCAAACCACCAAATATGATACACATAGTACTGGTGGAGAAAAAGGATTTCTGGTGTTTTTAAACTGCTAAAACTTAGTTTGACTGGCTTGACCTGTATTTGGGAGCTGAACAGTGCAGAGGAATTAATTTTCTCCTCTTACAGTCCCTTAATCACTGTCCAGGACGTGTTCCAGTGTTGATGACAACTGCAAGCCCCAAAAGATGGCCTTTGCAACAGAGAGCAGGATAAGCAGCCCTGCAGCCAATTGCTCCTAACTCTCAGAATAGTGAAGATGGCTTCACTCCAAAATTATCACAGCAGAGACCACAGAGATGGGGAGATAAAAGTTCCCTGGGTAAGCTGCTAACAATGCAGACCATTTTGCTGTGCAGCCAGGATGCAGAGGTAAGGCACCTGTGTTCCCACGACGTCACTGAAATAAAGGCCAGGGCTGATCACTGGATGGGTGCTCTTTTGTTATCATATATCAGGTGTCACCTGCAATTTCTTGTCTCGGGCAGTAAGAGAGAATCCATCTGTCATCTTCCAGTGAATCTCAGTGAAATTTCTTTTCTTTTGAAACTGACACCATTAGATTGGTGAAGCAGATATAAGATAGGCCAGATGTTAAAAAATAATTCCAAAATCCTTAAGGAATTTTTTAAAAAAGGGGTTTGTTGGAATGGAATTGATTTACTGCCACATTTACTTCATGAACAGAGACTGTATTTCATTCAGTATGATGCAACTAAACAATAGATATGCCTGGATTTATTCTGCTCATCACATAAGGTCTCCAAAGGGTCTAAATAATTTGTAACCCTTTAAAATTAATAGCTGAACATGCCAGTGTAAAATTGGCAGGTGAAGATAAAAGAGCTCACTCAATATTTTACGCTTTATTTTCCAGCTTTTCTTCTGTACTGGAAGACTTTATGGTGTCACTACTGAAATCCCAGTGCAGCTTTGTGGGACACAGGTTTCCCACACTTATTTTCTCATGGATGCAGCAGGCTCCTAGATGCAGTTCCAAGCCTATCCTATGAGCCACTGCATCTCTTACTGTACCTTTATGGCATCCACAGGAAAACAAGGGAGAAGCCTTTCTCATCTGCTCCATGTCATGCCCTACTACTGAAGTAAAAGTTATGATCAGCTCCTCTTCAAAAAATTTTCAGGTCTTAAAAGAGTGTTCAAGGCTGATCAGGCTCCACTTCTGCCATGTTTTCTCCAACTGTGTGATGGCAGGGGTATTGTTTAGAGAAGCAATAGCACTTGGTAAGACAAATTGCAGTATTGCAATTAAAAAAAAAATATAATTGCACCAAGGCATTTTCTGGTACTGTTATGATTGGTACTATCAATTTCAACAGTTGCAAATTGTTGGGAAAACTTTATAGTATTATCCAAGATGCTGATTTACCTATACTAATAAAAGGTGGCAAAACTAATGTTGCATTATGTGACTGAAATTAACTTTGTTATTTTAAAGGTTATTTTACATTAATATTTGATGTATGCTCTTCCTTAATTTTAGTTATAAAATAATTTTTTGCAAGGCTTGAATTTTAACTTTTATTCTGGCTATATATGCATAGAACCTTTAGTCAAGAAATTGAAATAAATCAAGTTTCAAACCTCACATTCACATTTATGGCTAAGTTTAGCATCACCTTAAGAGATGAAAAAGGGAAAGCTGAAGATGAGCTGATTAGTGTATCATCCAAGTTTTGCTGTCAGAAAAAAAATTAGGCTGGAACTTTTAACACTACACACAAAAAGGAACAATAAAATAATACAGTCATATTTTTCCACAATTAATTTTCCATTCTTTTGTAACAGATTTTCTTGTCTCTAAATTTGAATGTCATTGTGTAAATTGTGTACATTGTATATATTATGCACATTTTTTAAGCTGAAAAACATTTTCAACCTGGCCCCTCCCTGTATTTATGAGATGTAACCAGCTGCACCAGCCTAATTCATACAGCAAATATGTGTGTGGAACCACAGGTTGCATATTATATGCAGATATTCAGCTGTAAATCTCAGTTCCTTCAGGGGAAATGACATCTATGACCTGGACTTTTTGTTCAACCAGTAGAGTCAGTTCAGTAGTCCCTTCTAATGTCCTGGGAAGTTTGTTTCTCTGCTTAGTCATCTAAAACCTTCAACAGAGAAAATTTGGATCCTGTGACTTGGCTTCACAAAAGCTCTGTCCACACAGCCAAAATGATCTCTTAGGAGTGATTTCTTGGAACAAATTAATAAAATTGGTGTTAGCAAGTCATTGTCCCTTATTTCTGAATAAACTCAAATATAAAATTTTATCGTATTTTCATATTATTAATCGGTTACTGTATAGAGTCTGCCATTCAAATCAGAGGAGAAAAAGTTATTAGACATGATGCCTATTTAAATGTAAGATTTTCAGGAAGTCCTGGTAGATTGCAAACTTGAATCTCTATTCCACAATGAGCATGTTGATGGAATGTTATAGTAAAGAATTGTCATGCCTTATTATAAAGATATACTTGAGACTAAGACACTTGTATTTTAAGATATCATTAAGGCAATTATTACCATTAGATAAAATTTGGAAATTTTAATATTAAATTTGTAGAAAGAAATTGTGTCTCACTAACTTACAGAAAAGTTCTTTTGTGGAGTCAGCGAACAGAGATAGATAAAAGTGATCAAATTCTCTTAGCATACCTTGAACACTAAAAAAAATCTTCCAACAAAGGTCTATTAAAATCTTAACTCTCATGGTTCTAAGTCATCTAAAAGTAGCACAAATGAATAGTTATTTTTTCCAATGCAAGGAGTTAACAGAGGAGTTCCTCACAGATAACTGCAGAGACTTTGTTATTTAATATATTTAACAATACAGTGAAAGATTGTTTGGTACAGAAATCATGGTCTAAAATTATTCAGATCACTTAAAATGAAAGCTGAGAAGACTTGTGGAGGATGTCACCACACTGTGAATGAGAAATAAAGTGGAAGATGAAATTTATACTGATGATCAGAAATTTATGTAAATGAGAAAAAAAATATAGGCTATAAACTAGCCATTGCTATTCAAGGAAAAGATCCCATAGTTAGAAAAATTATATGAAAATATAATTTCCTTCACAATAACCAAAAAAAGAAAATAAATATTAATAATAATTGGGAAACAAATAAAGTACAAAGCAAAAAATATCATGCCATTGCACAGACACGCAGAACTCTTACATATTAAACAGTGAGCAATTTGGAAATAGTAATAAAATAAAATAAAAATGTAAGAAAATAAACAGTGAGTTATTAAACCTGAAAAATTATATAGTAGAACTAGAAAAAGTAGAGACAAGAAAAAAGTACAAACCAACTTTTTATGAGAAAAGACTAAATAGAAAATTACTTTTCATGTTGGGAGAGGAATGAGTGTAGGGAAATATAAATTAATGTCCATGAAATCATGAAAGATGTAGAAAGTGAAAGGAGAATGTTTATTCACTATTTATGTAGCAGAAAAACTTTTATCAATTAAAATTCATGCAAATTTTTACACAGAAGAAAGTTCTTTACACAGTTCACACAGTCAGTTCTACAGTTTGAGTGAAACCAGAATGTAGTGGAAGCCTAATATATTAGTCTGTAAAAAAAAGCAATTAGGCACATTTATTAATGAGAACATGCTAATAGAATTGCCAAACTCAAGGAAGTGGATTCTTTTTCCAGCTCAGGAAGTTCTGATGACTTAGATTGCAAGGGAGGATTTACCTTGTTTCCACAGTGGACTTCTTTGAAAAGTGGACTCCTTTTTTCAAGTGTCTACATCTGTGTAGACAGTCAAACTAGGATTGCATGAGATGCTTTTCTTGTGAGAAATACTGCTGGTGTTGTGAACTTCTAAGGTTTTACTGTTTCTCATAAAAATGAGTACTCCATCTAGTCTATTAAAAAGAATTCAGAATATGATGAATATTAATTTTTCCAAAAATGGTGGATTTGCATGTGCACAATTTTTGATTGGCTTCACTGTTATTAATCCTGCTTCCCCCCATTCTGACCAATGTCACTTTTCCACACTGGCACTTGAAACACCTCTTTTTTCATGGTTGGAATTGGTGTGACACAGACCAGCTTGAACTCCCTGCTGAGCAGAAATGTTAATGGGAGAAGTAATAAACCAAGGTTGTGGGTTCAATCTCTGTATGAGCCATTTGCTTAGGAGTTGGACTTGATGGTGCTTGTGAGTCCTTTCCAACACAGAATATTCTGTGAATCTGCGAATTTGGATGTTGTGTCCCTTTCAGCCGTGGCTCTAACAAAGGCAAAGAGTGAATGAGTCTGCCCTTTTGGTATTGGACTTAGGGACAGGTGTAACAGAACTCCATCCCTGAAAATATCAGATCCTTCCAAAGGGAAAACAGCCTTGATCCAACCTCTTTACAGTAGATAAGCAAAAGAGAAACATGCACATATATGCTTGTTTTAGAGGAGTTTGCTTATGTCTTTGCACTGCAGTGAATGTTTTCAGTAACACTTTCAAGTTGATTAGATTTGGTTAGGGTATCTATGATAGCATAGGAGATGGGCCTTTATCAAAAACAAAGTTAAAAAGCCGTGTTGGAAAGACAGTGTCCCACATTTTGAGTCTACTGTGTTACTCTCAGCAGGTCACTTCCCTGTCTTGTGCTTTGATGGTACCACTTGACTGCCTTTGGGGATCCTTTCAAAACATTCTCAGTGTCAGCGCAAAAAGCTCCTTTGTTTGTATTTTTATTCACCTGTAATCTCAGAATTAGGCAACTTGGAAAAGGAGCTATTGATGGTGTCTTTCTGAGCTTAAAGAAAAATACAGACAGTAATGTCTCTGTATAAAAGCAAATAGATGTTGCCTACCCTAAGAAAGTTCCACTTCTTAATAAACAGGTTAAATTGTTCACGTGATTTTTTTTTACTAAGTCTGATAGCAAGAGAAAACTTTCAAAACTTTTTTGATCAGAAATGCAAATTCTTATCCATCCTTGCTTTTTAATTAACTTTCTAATTTTCAAATACAAAGATAGTGTTGATGATGGCTGGTAAGCTTGGGCTGAGAGATGTACTGATCTAGTACTGTTCTTTTGAAAACTGCAGAGAAATGAATCTCAGGGTACAAATGAAATGATAATTGGGATTTCAGTTCATCAGGGTTCAATTCAACAAAATAAATGTTCAGTTTCACAGATTGTTTCTCAAGGTCTTCTTCTGTAACACATGATTTTTCAAGACTCAAATGACAGTTTCTTATATTTTTTTCTAATATTACCATTGTCTCAATCCAAGAAAGGTGTCGTCAGGATCAGAACCTCATTGTGTTTAACACCAGGAGCAAGGAGAAGGAATAGTCACCCTTTTCAAATCCATACAGCTGCTTTTAGAGCTCTAAATCACCTTCTGAAGGCTCCTAACTTGACTACGTAGGATGGAGTTCTAAATAGAAATGCCTGTATTCATGTAAATGGACCTGAAGCAGACTATTTAAATAATAGAATCCATATGCACCAGAGTAAAGATGAGCTAAGATCTGTTCCTTACTGAAGGAAAATAAAAGCTGATGAAAAGAAATTAATAAATACAAGACCCTAATGTAAATTATTTACTTAATATGGCATGTCTGGGCAGAGAAGAAAGTAAGATGTGCCTTGAGATCCACAAAGCCATTAACTGTCTGTGCGTACTCTTTTAAGAGCTGGAGTTCTGGAGCTCCATATCTGAAACACAGGGAAGATACATTTCCTGAAAGTCCAAAATCATATAATCAGAGGAGCAAAGAGTCATTACAGTTGGAAAAGACCTCCAATATCATCGACTCCAACCTTTGACTGAACAACACCTTGTCAACTAAACCATAGTCCTAAAAGCCACATCCAGGCATTTCTCAAACACTTCCAAGGATGGTGATTCCACCAAATTCCTTTGTAGTCCATTCCAATGCCTGGGCCTTCTTTCAGTGAAAAAATTTTATATCAGGACATCTAACCTGAACCTGTCCTGGCAGAGTTTGATGTAATGTTTGCTTGTCCAGTCCTTGTTGCCTGGGAGAAGAGGCCAATCCCCACACAGCTACACCCTCCTTTCAGGGAGTTGTAGAGAGTGATAAGGTCACTCCTGAGCATCCTTTTCTCCAGGATTAACAAGCCCAGCTCCCTCAGCTGCATCTCATATGATTTATTCTCTATACTCTTCCCCATCTCCATAGCCCTTCTCTGGACTCCAGCACCTCAATGTCCTTCCTGAACTGAGGGGCCCAGACCTAGACACAGGATTTGAGGTGCAGCCTCACCAGTGCTCAGCGCAGGAGGACAATCCCTGCCCTGGTCCTGCTGGCCACACTGTTGTTGATCCAGACCAGGATGCCACTGGTGTTCTTGGCCACCCAGGTACAGGCTGGCTCATGTTCAGCCACTCTTAACCAGTACCTCCAGGTCGTTTTTTCTGCCATGCATCTTTCCAGCCACTCTGCCCACACTCTGTGGCACTGCAGGGCATTGTTTTGGCCAAAGTGCAGGACTCAGCACTTTGCTTTATTGAACCTCATACAATTGGCCTCAGCCCATCGATCCACCTTGTCCAGACCAGTTAACACTTATATTTATTGCACATATAAACACTTTAAATACAAGGAAAATCCATATTCTCAATGGAATCATTCAAAATGGGATCAATTAATGATTTCATTTCCATCTTTGGTTTAGATAGCAGATAAAGTTTGAAGACCTCAGTGAACATGGAGAATTAACATGTTGAATTAGACGTGAAAACACTTTGGGGAATTGATCACTGAGGACTGAGAAAGGTGCTATTAGTGGCTGCACCACATGAAGGTGCCTGGGGGTGGGTCCTGGAGGCAGCTCTCCTGACAGCACAAGCAGCAGAGAGGGCTGAAAGCTGGGGTAGCAGCTGGTGTACGTGGCAAAGCTGACTAGAATAAGGCTAATCAAAGGAAGAACTCTAAGCTTGATCTAGATGTGGCCAAGCAGAGGGATCTACTAAAGACATTCAGAATAATGACTCAGACAAATGGTTTTAGCAGTCTGAACTGGCTGACTGGGAGTAGTGCATAAATGAGACCACAAAATAGAGAAGACAGAAGATTTATGTGGATTATTAGTTACAACAGGTTATACTTGATTTCAAGGAGCATATTAAATAAGACTAATCTAAACAACACTGGTTTTTCTCATGAAAAAGCAGAAGGTGTCTAGGGTCAAATTTCCACGAAACACAATATGCATTTTCCAATGGGTCAAAGGACTGAAAACATCTGACTGCAGACTCTCTCCCATAAAAGCTGAATTACTTTGAATATTTTCAGTCATGACTCGCATCATAACTGATCATTGTAACTCACCATAACTAATTTCAACATGGCAACAAGAAAAAAAAATCCCAAAGATATGACTTCTGATGGGGTTTTTTTTCATATATATGTAGTATTACAACAAGAAGAAAAATCTGAAAAGGTCAGCATTGAGCGCATCCCATTATTGTCTGTTCCTGGGAAACAGCAAACTCAGTAATATACCGGAATCATAGAATGGCCTGGGTTGAAATGGATGTTAAGAATCACCTAGATCCATCCCCCTGCCATGGGCACAGACATCTGCTACTGGACCAGGTTCCTCAAATCCCCATCCAACCTCATTTTGAACAATTCCAGTGATGGGGTATCCACAACCTTTCTGGACAACCTGTTCCAGTGCCTCATCACTCACAGTAAAGAATTTTTTCTCATATCTAATGTATACCTACCATCTTTCAGGTTGAATTCCTCCTTCTCTTATTACATATTATATATCTATTTACATATCCTTGAAAGAGTCCCTCTCCATCTTTCTTGTAGGTTCCCTTCAGGTACTGGAAAGCTACAATTAGATCACCCTGAAGTCTTCTCTTATCCAGGCTGAACGATTCCAGCTCTCTCAGCCTTTCATCACAGCAGACGTGCTCCATCCCTCTAATCAACTTGGTGGCCTCCTCTGGACTTGCTCCAACAGGCCAATTTCCTTCCTGTGCTGGGTGCCCCAGAGCTGGACACAGCATTCCAGGTGGAGAGATGGGCACTATATGACTGACCCTCTAACTGCAGGTTGCCAAGGCTCTGATTCCTTCAGGGTAACAAAGATCCTCTCTACACCAGGCTACCTTCTGGAGGCTGCTTTGTAAGGGCATCTGATTAGTGATAAGCAAAAAATTGCAGACAATTAATGTAGAAAGGAGCCATAAAAATTAGTGGGTTAAGGCAATTCAATTAACATTTTAAAGTAATTTTTAATTGTACAGAAATGTTTGGTTTTCAACTCTACACACCTGAAATTTATTTTAAGACTAAAAGAAAACTGAGGAAACAAATAAAGAGGAAATATTCTTGCTTGAGCATATTGCTGCCTGGCAAAAGGCTGCATCATGGGATATTGTACGCATACTTTTATACCTCGGCCATCAATCAATAATACAGGGGCTCAAAGAATCATAATTCAGTTTAACTGTATTGTAGACTTGTTATCTATTTAAAACCACAGAAACAAAAGGCATAGATGTCTATGGCTCTGCAATGCCCCTCTAAGTAGCACATGGGGTCCACAAAGTATGACATTCCAGAAAGACATGCTGCTTCTGATCCTTGCTCACACAGGAAAAAAAAATATGGGAGAAAAAGAAAGCCCCTATTTTAATGCTGACAATATATTTAATGACGAAATTAAATGAAAAAATTCTGGGAGGGTATACATAATGATAAGAAAGTAAAATAGCAGTGGTTACATTTTCTATGGTAGACATAATTGATATGTTTGTTGTCTGTGATTCACACATTATTTTAAGTTTCTGAGGGGGATTTTTATTGCAAAATATTCTGCATTTTAAATACTATTTAATTATGGTTTGTTTCCTTAGGGATTATATCACCATGTGACTTTAATTTGGTATATACCCTAAGGGGCAGCATATTTTCAATTATGAAATATTTCCTCCAGAAACAATAATGGTTCAATGATTTATTGCAGGATCCTATTAGAAGGTGCCTCATACAAGTGAAATCTGAAATGCAATTGGCTTAACAATATAGTATAGGCAGGACTAAAATGCATGTGAACTGAGCGTATGGGCCTTTTTCACAAAAATCATATTTATATACTTTCATCCTTTGCATAATACTTCAATTATTATATCTTGAAAAAAGAACTTGGAAAGCTGAGAGCTATGAAACATTTACATTATTATCTCTTCAAAAAGTTCATTTTTGGACAAGTATCATTTGGATAGGGATTAACTTAATCAGAGATTTTGAATCTTCTTTACTTTAATTTTTAATCTCTTTTTAAAAATATGTCTGAATCTTAAAAAGGCCTAAACCTGTAGTCACAAAGCACTGCTTCAAAAAAGGGGAAAAAAAAAAAAAGAAAAAGAAAGTTTTTAAAGCAGCCACCAGCTGTAAGAGAGATAGTGCAAGCAGCAGATTTGTGACAGAGTGGAGCATGAAACCCATCAGCTGATGAGTGAAAATCCCTGGTTTCTAATTAATCGAGGTACACAGGCCAAGGGATGAAGAGGATCAGGGAAATGAAATCAGGAAAAAGATACCATCAGTCATTTCTGCGGCCCATTGTCATACTTCAGAATCTGCTGTAATGAATCACTCAGGCATTCCACAGATACATTCAAATGGTGAAGAAAATTCATTGTCCGGTGAAGAGTGTTTGATAAAAATCTTTCTTTTCCCCCCTCTTTGTCAGAAGCCTATGATCAGAAAAGGAAATCCAGACAGCACAACAGGTGTGCTTTTGCAAGCCTGGTGAAATCTGCAAATGAACAGGGGCACTAAAGAATTTTTTTGTACTAAAATTTCACCAAAATGAAAAAAGTCACTTGTAAGAGCAGGCAGTGGTAAAATGCACTGAAAACAACTGAAGATTAAGGGGATAAAAGGTATAAATGCTCTTCTAGTTGAGAAATTCCTGTCCTGATAAAACCATCTTATATGGTAAGGGTGAACAATTATAATTTTTAGTATATTTTTGCCAATCGTTTCCAGATATTGAAATCTGTCTTGAAGAGCTACTAATCCATTAACTAGCCCAAATTTAAGACAGCACTAAACTGTCATTCTAAAACTTGGAGAGGGGCAGGAACAACTACCTTTTTTGAAAAGGGGAGAGTTTAATTTTGTTCTCAAAGACAAAGCAAAAATGTTTAAAGGCAAAAGAGTTTTGCTTTTTTCCCCTCTTACAGGTCTGTACAAGCACACACTCATGCAAATACTGTGAACAAAGACATGCCTACATGTTGGGTATCAGTTATCAGACTCGTGCAAAGGTCTTAGTATCCATAAAAAGATTAGACCAAAAGTCTTCACAAATTCAAATCCCCTTTATTTAAAACTGGGAACAATATATTTTTCACTTTTTTTTTCTTTTTGTTTTGCCTATGGCTCAACTTTTTGACCCTGAGCAGCTCTTATTCTAGTGTATTTCTTAAAGTGGTGTCCCCCATTAGATGTTACCAGAATATAATTGTTTTTAAATAATCAGGTGCTATACTAAGACGTATAAGGAAGGCTGATTCATTTTAGATTTAATTACCATAATATAGGGGTTTGCTGTCTATAGTATCAATCACTGAGACACTTTATAGTTGATAATATTAAAATGGCAATAATGAGAATTCTGCTTCATGATGAAAATAATTTTAATCATGGGTAGATTACAAATCCATTTACTGTTACGGTTACTGAGAATTCTATTATCTGCCTCCTATTGTGAAAGATGTTGAAACTTGTTTTCAGGAAATGTAAAAGATTATAGAGGTATGTGCTCTATGCGAAGTTTCTATCCCAGCAGAGCAACAAAAAACTGCTTAATACCAGGAGCTGCTAAAGATGAAACTTGCCAAGTGAACTTGTAGCTGCATCTCTGCATGAACACACACCTGGCTATGCCGATCTAGTTATAGGCTCAAGGACAATGTGGGTAGCTGGTTTAGGTTCTCACCATGACTTCTTCTACTCACAAACAGTACTTAGCCGGGTGACCAGCTGTTGCCTCTGCAATGAAGTTTATTAATTACTATCTCCCGTCTAATGTACAGACATAGATAATTTAGAGAGTACTTAGTTTTTCTCATGGCTGTACCTCTGATGTTTTTCTGTGACTATGGACCTATCATCTCAATTATTTTTCTTCCTTTCTTTTCTTGTTTTTGTTTTTTAATTCTATTCAACACTAAACAGCTACTGTTACAACAGGGCTGCCACCAGGCTGAGATTGCCTGTGTCTCCTGTATAAACACACTAAGGCTGCTACCATAGAGTCATATAATGGTTTGGGTTGGAAGGCACCTTAAGGATCATCATGGTTCCAACCTCCCTGTCGCGGGCAGGGACACCTGCCAGTAAAACAGGTTATTCAAAGTTCCATCCAGCCTGGTCTTGAACACTTCCATGGATGGGGCATCTACAACTTCTCTGGGTAACCATTGCCTCACCAACCTCACAGTAAAGAGTTTTTTCCTAATATCTAATCTAAATCTACCATATCAGTTTAAAACAATTACCCCTTGTCCTATCACTACATGCCCTTGTAAACAGTACCTGTCCTGCTTTCTTGTAGGCCTCCTTTAGGTACCGAAAATCTGACCTGACATCTCTCCAGAGCCTTCTCCTCTTCAGGCTGAAAACCCCAACTGTCTCAGCCTATCTTCATAGGAGTGGTGCTCTTGCCCTAACGTCATCTTCATGGCCCTTCTCTGAGCTTGCTACAGCAGGTCCATGTCCTTCTTCTGATAGGGGCCCAAGAGCTGGATGCAGTATTCCAAGTGGGGTTTCACTGTTGCAGAGCAGAGGGGGATAATCCCCTCTCTCAGCCTTTTGACCACACTCCTCCTGATACAGCCCAGGATGCAGCTGACTTTCTGGACTGCACGTGCACATTGACAGGTCATATTGACCTTCTCATCAACCAATATCCTCAAGTCCTTCTTGTAAGAGAGTCTGTCCACTTGGACATGAAGCTATTGACAGTAACTCTTTGAGCACAACCGTCCAGTCAATTTATTATCCATCAAATCCATGACTCTCCAGTCAACAAGGATGTTGTGTGGGACAGTGGCAAAAGATTTTCACAAGTCCAGGTAGACACCAGTCACTGTTGCCTTGTCCACTAATGCTGTAAACCTGTCATAGAAGACCATCAAATTTGCCAGACACATTTTCCTTTAGTGAAGGCATGTTGGTTGTGATCAATTACCTCCTTGTTTTCCATGTGCCTTAGCAGTTTGCAGGAGCATCTGATCTATGATCTTCCAGGACACTGCGGTCAGAATGCCTAGCCAGTCATTCTCCTGATCTTTCTTTTTTCCTTTTTAAAAATGAGGGTTACAGTTTCCTCTGGACACACAGATGCATCTCATCTAGCCCTATGGCTTTCTGCACTTTTGGGTTCCTTAGATGTTCTTGAATCTAATAGTTTCCTACATGGGATGGTTCTTCATTCTCCCAATCCCAGCTTTTTCCTTCTGATTCTCAGGCCGTGTGACCTATGAATCTTGGGGCAAGTATGGGGATAGTGAAAGGAATCCCAGAGACAATCTAGTCCCAAAGTACTGTTGTGGCTTGAAGGGTTGAAGATCTCAGATAATTTCTTATTCACAAAATGTCCAGGTGGGAACACGGAACTCTGAATGCCCCCAGCTGGCATCTGCACTGGGAGAAGTGGCCAGGATGCAGAACAATTGGACAAGGGGATTTCTCAGGCTAGAAGTGATTTTTCCTAGAGCACACATGCTGCTGCTGCTGCTGCACCCCTGCAGTGCTGGAAGAGCTGTGATGTCTAAGAGCTGTTCTGTTCCAATTTCATTTAAAACAAACAAAGAATCACACTGAAGTAATTTTAATGCAGGATTTTGGAGAGGGTCTTGTACTGCTGAAACAAATAGCATAAGCTTCACCCCATTGAACCTTTTTCAGAAACCATGTGTGACTATGTGTGCACATATACATTAGCACTGCTTTGATTATATAATGTAATGAGCTCAGTGGATTTATTCTGGATTTACACTATGGAGCCTCAGAGCAGAGTTTGGAACAGTGTCTTGTCTTTAAGATGCCAGTTTTGTAAATGCGTTTCTTTTCTTAAGGATACTGATGAAAATTTATTACTGATTTTTCATGCATAACTTTGCAATGGAATCAGATTTTTATGTTCCAGCTTCATCACTGTTTCTGAATTGGGATTAAAAATTTTTACAAACTTAGTAGAGAATCAGTTATCATCAAAGTCCCCAGGAGCTCATTTACTGGTGTGCAAACTGCGCCCCACACTGGTCCCCTGCTTTGGAGGAACTCAATGAATAAATTAAATTTCCAGAGACAGCCAGCTTTATAATCCTGGCCTACTGCTCTCCCTTCCTACTTGCATAATTTTTTATCATTCTGGGCTTCATTCTCTGTGTTTGGCCTCTGTTGCTGACCAATGGGTCTGGGGGGAGGGACACCAGGTCTCAGAAGTCTGGGAGCATGACTTACAGGGAGCAGCAGGCAAAATAGTAGATGGTTACAAAAGCCATAAAACACATTTGTAAAATTGGCAGTCTACGGAGAAAAAATGTAAAATATACTGTCTGCACCTTAATTTGCATGAGATATACCATTAGCAAAATGAACAATAATAAATATAGAATCAATCTGAGGATTTTTTTATGAGAAACAGGTTTCTTCTTTTTTATTATATCAGTCTCCTCAAATATATTGTTACTGAACCTTTTTAAACAACCATAATTTTATCTGAACAATAAATCTGCTGCTTTATTTTTTACCTTGTGCTTAATAAAGCATGAGACAAAAGAAAAAAACTTTACAGGTAGTATGATCTTGTTTGAGAAAAAGTGAAATAGCAACAGCAACAAAAATATCCTCTTAACCAGTCTATTTTTTAACTCAGAAAGACTATTTGGAAAGGTTCCCATCAAAGTGATTTTCTGCAGATAGCTCATAGGTGATCAGGATAAAACCCCACTGCTTCAGCTCTTCAAATATTTATCATATATATGTTTGCTTGAATCTTGATAAGGGTGAGATTTGGGACTTATGGACACTGAGATAGGGTGTCACCTGAGACATTCATCTGATTCTGAATGCAGACAGAAGGAAAGTGCCTAGGAGAGGCCAGAAAAGAGGGAGGGAGAGAGTAAGGGATACTACGAATGGACAGCCCTTGTTCCCAGCTCTAATATCCCGCTGCAATTATTTTGTGGACATCCACTCCTTGCCTGCACAGGAGATAGGGCTATAAGTGTATGTTATTTTTTAATTACAAGGGGGTAGAAAAAATCCTGATGATGGGCTGGAAGGTGCCATTGCATTGTTATTTTTTTCTCTCCCTTCGTTTGCTGATTATGTGAGCTGGGCTCCTTTGCTAGCCGATGATAAGCAGAATTTCCATGTTCTCTGCATAATTAATCCATCTCTGCCTCTCTTCATGCCAACTCGCCCGTTATCGCCGGCACATGCCTGAATTGCAAAAGAATCCGCTCTTCAATTGGAACTTATTGATATTCTAAGAAAAAAAAAGAGAGGGGGAAAAAACTGAAAATCCTTAAGTTTAAGCCGCAGATTTTTAAATGGATTAATTTCGCTGCAATCGCAGCCATCTAAGGCGGGAAGGCAGGCAGAGCAAATTGAAAGCATCTCCATGTTTGCAGAATTGGGTCCAGAATGCTGAAATATACTGGCACAGTTCTCTTTTAAAGTCAGAAAATTACCATTCATTTACATCACATGAAATACTTTTTTATGCTAGAAATATTCAAGAGACGTTCCTTAAATGCCTGCTAATGCTAGATAACATTTCTAACTTTCAACATTTTGCTAGACTTTGATATGACATGATAGGAATGCCTGCCAGTGTGGAATATTATATGTACCCATAATCTCTTTTTATCACATATTTAGATTATATCATCCTCTCCCTAAACCATCCTGAAGTAGTCTTTAAACAATGTACTCTGTGTCGTAGGCTCCTATTTAGTATAGTTACATGAGCCCAACTTGGTAGGGCACATTTAGACTTTGTCCAGTACGAAGGGCTTTTTAAAGTGACAACACACGATCCTAAAATACAGTTAATCTTTTTCTACCTTTCACAAAGTTATGTTGCATTTCTTATGGTCCTTTCTACATTTAGAGATTCTATTTTCACTCATTTGTAACATGTCATGTGTTTTGTTATTTCGATGCAGCTCTTCAGGATTGTAGTTACATTTTAAAGGGGCTCAGCTGCACTCCATACCAGCCTGGCACTGCGTGTGGAATAACATCAGCTAGTGGCAAGCTAGGACTTTTCCTCTTCTCTCTTTTTTTTTCCTCAAATAGTGTGAAAATCAAAATATTCTTCTCCTTTTATTTCTCTAACGCTAAATTCACATCCTTCATTTCCTTGACCCTAGGAAGCAGCAGCATTCGGCAACACTGAGAGATTTATTTAATGCCTCAGCTAAGCCACAACGTATCTGGCATTCCATGCCCATATGCTAGAAATCAGCAATTTATGCTGCTGTAGAAGGAAATGTTGACACTCACAGTTAACAGAGGGGGAAAAGTTGCTACACTGACTGCAAACGGAGATTTAGCTGTTAAGAAATCTTCGTTATTATTAGACAGATGTCTTTCATTTGAAAAATACATGGGAAAGAAATTTAAAAAATAGAGGCTCTCACAGGCACATATCAGAGACAAAAAAAAAGAGACATACAGCACAACAATGATATTTGTGGCAACATCTGTTTCAGATACAAAACAACGAGCTTAATACATGGTTGGCCCATCTTACCCTATAAAATTAGCACTTGTAATGAATTTTATGTCACTAGTAAGTAAAGAAAATGCCACTGTTCTAGTTTGGATTCTCAGGCAATAAAAAGCACCATACAAGAATGACTAGTGATCACATTAGGATATGTTTTTATACAGCAGAAAGAGAACAAAGAAGGTTTTCTGGTTGCTTCATAATGATTGACAGTCTTAAAGCACCAGTGAACTTGAGGATAATTCTGGCATATTAAAATTTTAACATTGCAGTTTTGGGAAAATCAAAATGTTTGAAAACACTTGATAGAGAAAGAGAGCTATGTTTACATTCAACTCTATAAGCTGCTAAGAGAAATAGTTAAAACCATATTTAAAATAATCAAAAATTTTAAACATCTCTGAAATTGTATACTTAGCACATGAATAAAATCTCTCGGGAAGAAAATTTCTGTGTTCTGTCTGCATATATCTGTAGCATCAATAAGTAAATAACAAATTAATAGCCAGTATTAAAAATTGCTGGACATATGCATTTCCAATTGTGTACAATTTTGTTAAAAATAACAGTTTCCAACCTAATTTGGGAGAAAAAATAGTACAAGATTACATATGTGTGCTGCATAATATCACAGAACTTCCTAATCTCTTACAGTGAAATCCTGGCTCTTTTCAAGTCAATCACAAAATCCATATTGCCTTAAGTTACACCTGCATTTCAATAAAATTTTAGTAGTGCAATCATGCTTAATTAAGCTTATAAAACAGTCAGTGTTGATTAATTATATCAGAAAGCTTGTTCTAATAATTTATACTGCAAACCTACCACACTAGCATCATTATACCACACCAAAAAATTCAACACACTAAACTAATTTTAGCGATTTAAAAAATTGTTGATATTAATTCAAACATATGCCTTTTATATTTTTTATATCTATTTATATTCCACCTTTTTATTATGATCCTATTGTACATAATAGGATACACAATATTACATTCTGTAATAATTATTTAAGAAACTACAAATTTCCATACTGATTTAGGAACCAAAATTACTTTACTAATACTTTGAAGGATTTCATGGAATACTTTTTTGCACCTGAAAAGAACGGCAACAGCCACAGCAATGAGGAAAAAGGGGATTTGTAGCACACAGCAATCTTCCAGTTATTCTTCATATTCCAGCATTTCTTTCAGATGATAAATATAAATTTCTCAAGCTCCTTATTATCAATCTCTGTATTGATTCAGCCTTTTAGAAGATCAACATGTAGACAAATAAAAAAAGACATCAGTGCTCAGCAGAAATGTTCCCTCATTTAGAAACCTAGATTCAGTGCAAATCAAACAACTGCAATTTATCCATGCATGGCATTGCCTAGCATTATTCTATCCTCAATTTTATAACTGGAAAGCAACTGTAAATGAATTACCAATTGATTTGTAAATTTTACTTAGAGAAATTTCCTTGCTCCTTCTAAAAATAATACTCTGTTTAATTTAGGGTTTCAGGGTTTGTTCAGTATATGAAATCTATTTAATGTGCTGGTCATCTTTAGAGAGTTTTGCAGTGAAACCTGTACCAAGGAAGCTGGGAACCCTTTTCAGTTCCTCGATGCTTGCCTGCTGCATATTGAGCTACCGGGCAGGAAGTACAGCATAAGCAACAGATTTCAGCACCTATCAGCCACCGTCAAGAGATGAATCAGAATCCTACGGAATGCCGTCGATGCAGAGGGATTTGCCAGGCTGCACGCAGAATATAAAGATTTTATTGTTTGTTCTGGCAGGCATGCACCATCTGCAATGTAAAGACTGACTGATATTTAGAATCTTTGGAAAGCTGTTGTACCTACCCACATTTACCTTCCTGAAGACGTAGAAGAAAACCCAAAGTCCTCATTATGATGGAAGCACGGCAATGAGTGGGGCTATGTCACTCGGTGCACATATGTTAACCTTAGTAAGGACACCTAAGAAATCAGTTGTGATATGCAGCCCACAAAGAAAGGCCCTTAGCAACCAAGAGACAAAATACTGTAGGCAAGCACAGAGTATTTGATTTGTCCATAAAAATCCTCATATAGGTTCCATTAAGAGAATTTGGCATCTTGTTACTATAATAACAATTTCAGTAAAGAATAACACTAAATCATAACAGTCTGAACAACTACCAAAAAACTACCCTCTTATAGGAGTAAGTGGTAGATGCAATGGGAACCTCTCTTTGGAAAGGAGCCTTGATAAGGGTCCTCAAATAATCTCTGGCTTCAGAGATGACCAGCGAGATTACCTGCACATGTAAACTCCTGCTGTAGATATGCAGCAGTAAGACCTTAATAGGGAGTTATGAGGGAACAAATAGACACAGAGAAATCCAGCTGGAGAGATATCTCACTTCATTTTAATAAGAACAGATTTGCATTTTCATTTTATATCCTCAAAAATGTACCCTTGACTCTAACCTCCAGGATGAACTATTATCAGCAATAGTAAATAAATAACTTGCCAGATATTATCACACATTCTTGTGTCTCAGTGTTTAGGTCTTAGATAAGTGTTTAGGTTAAGAAAATCCAAAATTTTCCTACGTACTGCAATATGGTCAACTAGGTATCCATGAAATTCTCAGTGGTAGATCTAGGGAGCTTTCTCCCCTTCCTTTCTCTCATGTGTTTTCCTTGGGACCTGGGAAGAAAATGAAAGCATGTATAATTCTGAACTCAGTTCAATGAAACCAAAGTGAATGGACTATACACAACTTTTAGTGAATGTCAGACTGTGTCTTAAGAAGCACAGAGTTATAGGTAAAACTCTGAATTTATTTGCAGGGTGCAATCAAATTTTTTTGCCACAAATCCTGGCACAGAGCTTCAAAGTGGTTTTCTGTATTAGAAAAAAATAGAAGAGTTTTCATAAACAAAATTACAGTTTAGGTATAAAATGTGTAATTTTACTGTTGTATAAAAAAAAGCCAGAAAAAGTAGAAGAAATCAAAACTTTTCCCAGCATAATATATTAACAAAGGAATATTTGCATGAAAAGCCCATAAGTACATTAAACCTTAAGCTAAAGTTGCCAACAGAGGGAAAAAATAGAGCATTTCCTGGAACCAGGATTGCCAGTGTGTGCTTTATGGACTCACCTTGATTGTTTGTTATTGGTTGAGAGCTGACTGGAATAAGAATCAGAATCAGATTCAGCCATCTTTTCTGACTCTGGGGCAGTTTGACTCAGGAACAGGAGAGGAGTAAGCCCAAATCAGAAAGAAAGCTTTGTGACATTCACTGGTCAGCGATATACAAATGAAGTGGCACAAAACCCCAACTGCACTCACACAGGCTTTCCAAAACAATACTTCATGATAGGACTTGAAAACTGAAGGGGGTCTTTGGCAAATAAAAAGGGGGCAACCATTCCAAAACTAGGAGGGCAAATGGATGCAGGCACTAAAATAGCAACTGCAGAAATAACAGATCAGGGTTTCCAGACTATTGCGAAGGAAGATGGTCCTCCTTGGAGTGAGTTTTTTGCTCAAGTGAATCACAAGAACAGGCCATTGAATATTTGCCTCTTGGTGCCACATCTGCACAACTGTTCTGTTCCGTGATTACAGATACACCGCAACGATGAAGCACAAATCCCTGGAGGAAAAACTTTCCACTGCAGATCTGTTCCAAGGCAGATTGCAGCCTGGTAATAGAAAAGGCAGAGCCGTAGAGTTGCCAGCATTTGACAAATCACAGTGAGTCTCTTTGCCTCAGTGAGATAGAGCAAGGAGAGCTCAACTGTCTGAAGCTGTGGCATCTAATGAACAGGAACACAATTACCTCAAACTGTTAACAAAGAAAAAATAATTTTTTCCGAAGCTGAATTTACTATGGGCTATTGCAGCTCATAACAAAAATAAAGCTAAAACCTAGACAGAACTGAGCATATTTTTTATTTTTCCATTTGAAACCTGGGATTATTTCCTCCAGGCATTTGGAAGGACAATGCTAGCAGAACCCTGTTTGCCAGTAAAGCTCAGTTTTGGAAATCACCATCAGTCAGCATGAGAATGGGACCAGTGGTATGGAAATGAGCTCATTACTATTATTTTTTTGCTGGCACATGCACAATTTGTGCTTTTAGAATTTTGAAAAGCGGGACATGAATTGCAAAGAAAAAATGAGTTAACAATATTAAACAGTCAGTTGCTAATTACTGAGCAATCCAAACCTGCATCTGGAATGACATGCTCAGACATCCAGCTGGACCTCAGGCCATATGCTATCCTAGATCCTCACACACAGCTCCCACTACTGTCAAACACTGCAGTGTTGGGTAAAAAGTTCAGAGCACAGATTAAAATATGCTCAGAGATATATATTTGTAGATACTTTGAAAAGAATAGTAAATATCTGCAATTTACCAGTAAAATGAAAGGATGAGAGCTGTAGACAGCAAGGTAGGAAATTTGTCTGAATCATTGCTCTTGTTTCACTTTCATTGTTTTGTTTGGAGCAGAAATGTCCAATAACTCCATTTCTGGTTTTTCCCTGTAAGGAGGCTACTTACATAGATTTAGAATGTTACTTCATTGTAGTACCACATTTCAGCTGCCATAGATCACATTTGTAATTGTTCAATGTAAGAAATGAAGTTTATTATCTACTTATAGATCCCGAGGTATAATACTTGGCAGAAAGAAACATAAAGAAAATTCTAATATAATGTAGTAAGTTTTAATGGTGTAATTCCAAGGATAATAATATTGCTAAAAATATTATTCCCCTAAGTATGAAAAGTCATTTACCTTTAGCTCTAGGTTTCTTCTTGGTCCTAGCTAAAATATTAACTTTTAATTTATTTGAATTGTATTTCTTATCATGTATTTTCCAGATAGAGACCACCTACATTAAAAACTGTACATATGCTCAACTAAACCAGATATTCTATGGTATCTGCTTGTAACAATGAAGATTTCATTAAGCATATTCTTCAGTGGTATGATTTCCTAGATTTATGTCATATTATCTCACACATATAAAAAAAATAACCCTTCATAAATAAATTTCAAAATAATTCAGACAAGTCTTTAAAAATACAGGTGTCTGATTTTGATTTTCACTTCCAAAACCACATTTGCATGCATGTTTTGCAGTTATAAATTATTTCAGCCTTGATCAGTGATTTGGTGTTGATCAAACAGATCCAATGTTGTAAATTTGTTGGTCAGCACAGTCATGCAACCAGTTGCAATAAGGCAGAGGAATCTACAAGTTTAAAACAATTCCCAGGAACTGAGCCAATACCCTCCACTCCTTTTGGATATTTAGTTATTATTCTGATGGGCTTAAAACTGTGGCAGGAGAAAGCGCCTATTTTGTGAGTTTTTCATGAGGAAAGACTGAAGTGGCAGGACTCAAAAATACCTAGCAACTTACATCAAGGCTTGTTTTCATGATGCTTTCAAACATCTGTAATTCTTATGCAGACAACACACTAGTGTGGTCCTGTAACTAGATTTAAATAACTAAGAATTAGAACAACTGGAATCATAGAATCCTTTAGGTTGGAAAAGATCTTCAAGTCCAACCATTAATCCAGCACTGCCAAATCCACCACTAAACCACGTTTGTAAGCGCCACATCTACATGTCTTTTAGACAACTTCAGTAATGGTGACTCCACCTGTTCTTGGGCAGCCTGTTCCAATGCCTGACAGCTCCTTCTGTGAATTAATTCTCCCAATAACCAAACTGTCCTGTCTCAATTTGAGGCAATTTCCTCTTATCCTACCCCATTTTACTTGGGAGAAGCGATCCACTCTTACAACCTCTTTTCATGGAGTTGTAGAGATGACAAGGAATCTCCTGAGCTTCCTTTTTTCCAGGTGAGCACCCCAGCTCCCTCAGCTGCTTCTCACACTACCTGTGCTGCAGACCCTTCCCCAGCATTGTTGCCCTTCTCTGGACATGCTGCAGCGCTTCAGCATCTCTGGTATTGAGGGGCCCAAAGCTGAGCACAGGGTTCAAGCTTTACCCTCTCCTGCGCAGAGTACGGGGGGATGATCTTTGCCCGAGTCTTGCTGGGTACACTGTTTCTACACAAGCCAGGATACCATACTAGTCAAAGCAGAAGCTCATAAAGGACAGAATATCATGGTAGAAAGATTGGGGTTATACATTTTAAATTCCTTCACAGAGAATAAATATTCCTTCGTATACATACACCTCAAGGACCTGGTAGCATCATTTAAGAACAAATCCTCTATGATTTGGACTAATACTTTTCATGCAGCTAGTCAACACTGTATCTGTGAAGTGTCAATGCAAAAAAAAGATTATTCTACTAGCCAAAAGCTGGATATTTGCAGATTTGCCTCCCATATTCATAAACATTTTCATGCAGAAAATAATGAAGAAAAATCCCATGGAAAGCTGAAATCCTAAACAACTAATTTTCCACTTTAGGAGAAGTCTCAGTGATCACTGTGAGCCTTATTATTGCTTTATTTGTGGGAATTACTAGCTCTTAAAGTGTTCTGTTGCAAATCTGAAACATGCAATAATTTACATTACAGTAATATTTAATAGAGAACTGAGAATTCTGAGATAGTTTACAAGTGGAGCTACTATAACACTTCTTGTAGCATTTTTCCATTAAAAAGTTAACAAACTGGATTAATTGCTTTGTGACAATGTTTCTTTTTAAAACCTGCTGTTTCCATGCAGCAAAACATAAATGCTGTATACCGTTACCAGTATTAGTCTGTTTTAAAATACTGCTTTTCTCCCCCAAAGTTTATGGTGTACATACATACACCATGCATTCTGCATTCTATTGCACTAATTCATGCTATAATAACCTAATAAATCAGGAAGCTTTAAAGAACTCACACAAATGCATGTGTGGTTTGTGTGAGAAAAAAAACAGAGATTCTTCAAACTCCATGCAGTCATAGTAAATTTATAGATTGTAAAATGTCATGTATGGCAGATATTATTTATTTGAAAGGGAAAATAATTTCACATTTCTAAACTGAACATGTATTTACTTACAAATTACATTACAATTACATAATTTTGTTCTCTCCCTTAGTTACCTGGGGACAAGTCTGCAAAACACTTGACAAAAATGTAAATGATATCTGAATTCCTTGATTTACTTGAAAGTTATAAAAGTTACAGTAGCTAAAAGGCATTGATTTTTAAAATAAATGTCTATTTTAAAGGTGACAATATGGAGTACAGTATAAGTGTAAATTCAAATTATCTATTGCTTTACTATAAATCATAAAGTGCAGTTATTAATTAAGGTATTTAATGGTTTTATAGCCATTTTCACATATCTTCCAAAAAGTATATTAATAGTAGATAATAAAACTGGAGGTAAAGGCTACATATAATATACTTCTGAAATATACATTTTTGAGTGACTATTTCATAATCCATTGAATTTAGAATATCATTTATTTTTGCAGTAGATGTAGTTAGGATTCTTCTCAGGAAAAAAAAGACTTCTAAGAAATACAAATTCTGAAGTCTGCAATATCATGTACTAGATAGTTGCTGTGGCTTAGGACTGAGGCAACTTGACTCAGAAGGCAAAAGTATTCTTTTATTTGATATGAACATTTTGATTCCATTTTCTGCCCTATTCAAAAGTCATGTTGAATATCTAGATCTTTTGCTTCAAAATTCCACCCTGAACTGCAGGTGAATGAAATGAAACCCAGTCTGTTGACTGTACAAGAGAAAGGTATGTGGACAAAAGGTTACAGGCAGCTGATAAAAATCCACTTCTCAGTGGAATATGTGCAGAAGCAGTAAAAAAAGCTCACTTTATAATAGTTATGATTACTAATTCCCTCGTGTGGGTAAGTGAAGTATATCTCATGCACCTTGTTTGTCTTGCATATCCTTGCCAGCTTGCCAAGTATATTTAGGCTCAGGAGCTCCTCCAGTCTGGAGAACAGGCTTCAACCATCTGAACCTGCGTTTGCAATGGGTGGAGTGGGAGTGTGCCTGTTTGGGATGTGCCCTAGAGTAATTTTGCTGCTGTTACTCACTTTGTGAGTAGTTTGGGAACAGACCTGCATCCTGCAGCTTGGAGGTTTGTCAAATAGGATCAAGAACAATTGGGTCAATTTGTTACAGGACAGCTGGGTTTTCTTGTCAGGCTCTCATACTATGCTTAAACATTTTTGTGACAGTACAAAGTGCCCTAAAATTTAAAGGCTACCAAGGAAAGGTAGTACCACTTTAGGTGGTTGTATATAAGCATGTTTCTATGATCCTATTCAGAAATTAATTTATAATTATTTTACTAGATATAACAAAATATATGCATTGATTTCAATGAGTGTTATAAAGTAAGGTCCCATTTAAACAAACCCTGAACTAAAAATGATACAGAGGGCATAATGTTTGTCTTCACTGGGTAAAGACAGAAGAATTCATTCCTAACTGTACTTACAATCCCCTCTGCAGGAAGTATCAGAAAATCCTCAAAGATATTTAGATTGCTGAGGCACATTTTCTAATGAGTTTGTTTGTGATCATCAGTACTTAGATAAAGCCTTTAGAAAGAACAGAAGTAAATGGTTTTTTTATACTCTACTGTATTTCATGAATTATGGATTTTATAAAAATACATGATTTTTCACACTATGTATCTTGAGAAGCTTTAAAACATTGCATAATTTGCATCTTGGATAATGAAATTTTCATTAATAAATATATAAATCATAAATAATTTATTCATACAATGTAATGTAGCAGTTTATTACATACTGCTTGACTTTTGTAATCAGGGAATCCCCTGATGAAAAAAATGCACAATATTAATTACCAGCACCATCTGTGCTAAACAATAAGAAAAACAATATTTTAATACAATGACTTCATGCATGTCAGTTATCTTCAACATTAAACCCTGCAGTTTTGTTGATGGGGTTTACCTTCTACTCATTTAAATAACTGATGTTCTTACAAAGGTTAAAACCATGAATAAATGAATTAAAATTAAATATAATGAAAAATACCAATAGATACAGCATGGATCAAGTTCATTCATCAAATAAGTGACTATACATGTATAGATATACCTATATTTACATGTGTATTTTTAAATTTCCCTACAAATTTTTCAAAAAAATTATTATTTACATGCTATTACTCCCAGAAGACCAATGTTCAACTTCTAAGAGTTGAAGGGGTTTTTGTGTTTGTTTTTTCTTTAATGTGTTTGTGGGTTTGTTTGTTTGGTTTTTAAATTAGCACAATTCTAAATACATAATCCTTAAAACATAAATATCTATTTGTCAGTATTGGGAACATCAGCTGTTTTGATGCACACAAGAATATTTAAGCTGCATTTAGTATTCTGGATGTGTGAATTCAGGTGAGCTTGCTTTCTCTCACTATAATAGCAAAGATATTACTCTTATACTACAGGAGGTGATTTTGTTTAATGATTTAATGAGCTTAAAAAGTTTGCTATGTAAAATCAAAGCTACACTTACTATTTCCTTCTCAAAAAATTGTGCCATAGGAGCCAACCAGAGGTATTAGGATGAGGGGAGCATTCAAATTCACTGACTGTGTGTGCCATGGGAAAATCTTAAACATAGATTCCTTATTTATAAAGTGCCTTACCTATACCCGTGCCCGTATCATCAATGTTCAACATCCTTCCCTCTGCACAATTTTATTATTTGTTTTTTTCTGGTACAATAATTTTCTCTCAGTAAATTGTCATCCAGTTCTAATTATATTTAAGCATATGCCAATTACCAGAAGAGTTTTTTTCCATATCTATCATATATTGAGGTTGTATATTGACTTTCAACTTTCCCCATAACATCTGTTTTAATTTTTCAGTACTTCAAGACTCCATTGGCATTCATGGCCTTCAAAGGTACACATCAGAATGCTAAGAAACCACAGTAAACTGTGTCCCAGAAGAGTGCTTTTATTTCTGCCTGCATATACTTTTGGTGACAATTATTCAAGTTTCTCGTTTAGAATTTTCACTTGCTGATATACACACTTTCATAAGTATTGTGTATAACATTATTTGCAGGAATTTACCTGAGAGAAGACAGTAATGAGACTCCCAAAGCTTTAGGAAGTGCCCAGAGCATTTATTTACCCTAATAAAAATTAAATGCTTATTTACAGCCATCAGCTCACCTACTGAAAGGCAGTGTGAATTCTCCCAGCCCCTGGGCAATCTGCTTTTCCCAGGCTTCCAGTGAGCTGAACATTATTCTCTAGCAGTGTATATGTATTCACTGTACCAAAGGCAGGCTGCTCCCTGCTCTCTGCATGGTGTCCTGCCCATCCTGCAGCTGGCTGATTTTCAGGCTCTTCCATACCACACATGGAGAGCCATGACACTGGCTTAGAATCATGGAATTGTTTAGGTGGGAAATGGCCTTTTGGATCTTCAAGTCGAACCACCACTGAATCAGGTCCGAAAGGGCCACATACCTCCAGGGATGGTGACTGCACCACCCCTCTGTACAGCCTGTTCCAATGCCTGACAACCCTTTCTGTGAAGACATTTTTCCTGTTGTCCAACCTGAACCTGCTCTGGCACAGCTTGAGGCCATTTTCTCATATCATGTCAATGTTTGCCTCTGAGAAGAGCCTGACCCCACCTGGCTGCAACCTCCTTTCAGGTAGTTGTGGAGAGCAATAAGGCCACTGCTGAGACTCCTTTTCTCCCGGCTGAACAACCCCAGCTCCCGCAGACACTCCTCATATGACTTACTCTCCAGACCCTTCACAACCTCTGCTGACAGAGATGATGGCTTTGCAGACATCTGCCTTGTGCTAGAGTTAAGTGAGAAGCCAAGGAGACCTTTCAGACAGAACCATAACGCTCTTTGATGTTCTGTGTTAGAAACAAAGGTATACAGGAAGGCTTTGCACTTTTGAACTTTTGAACTGTGACATACTCAGCAAACAGCAATGCTTTATTGTGACACCTCCAGAGACTGTCCCAGGGATTCTATAGCCTCTTGCTGTCAGTGGATTCATGTACAAACTAAATCCATTCAGGTTTTCATCTCCTTACCACGGCTATCTTGGTCTGCTACAAAAGTTGCAAATCTCATCAGATACTCCCTAGGGACAATTAAGCATTGCAAATTCTGTCTGACTTATTTTTCTTCCTCATTTTGATGTATGTTTTTGTGTATGCTTTGTGGCCACTGCTCCATTTCCATATAAATAATTCTTTTATTGAACCAGCCTGGCTATTCTTCCCTCCAAGTGTTTTCTGGGATCATTGAAAAGTTTTATTTCTCCTTTGCAACTTGACAGTTTTCTCAATTGTAAACATGACTCTACTTCCATATCTGTATAGCTTTTCTCATTTCATGTTACTGTGATTTTCCTTAATTTATTAATTAAGGGGAACCTCCTTAGAATGATTTCTCAGATTCTTACCCTTAATTTCTTCTCAAAGAAAATGTTCTCCTCCAATTTGCCCAAGTTTTTTATATTCAGTGTTCACTTTTCCCAATGTTAGTCCAGATTGGAAATGGACCATTATGTAGAATTCCCTTGTTGCTCTTAGTGATTAGGTGACTTCCTCTTTCTGCTGCCTGTACTTCATTATTTCCTCTTACTCTTACTCTAAGTGCTTCTTCTGGCAACAGTAGTTTTCTCACACATGCAGACCATTTCTATGGCTCTCTATATCTAAATTATTCTTATCTTATTCCAATATATTATTACATGTGGTTTTATCCTTTATTATACAGCATACATATTTTTCACTTTTTGATGGTGATTTCTGTTATATGTCAAGGCTTTTCTTCTGAGGATTTTCAGGTCTCCTCCATTCTCTTTTCAATACATTTCTACTCTCAGATATTTTCTTCCCCTTGCTCTTCTCTTTCTGGTTTTTCCTTCCTCCTAGCTGATCAATAATTATTTTCAAAATATTATTTTAATTGTTCATCTTTTTCTAATATTCAATGATTTCTCCCCATCATTATCTTCTCTACCTTGCTTGACTAGGCAAAGCCAAAACCTTGGCCCTCCACTCAACACCACTGGAAAAAAAAATTGTCTCAATTGAGACAACCTTTCAATGGTGTTCCAGTTAATCAACTCTTAAAGTTTGCTTTTTGGCCCTTAGTTTAATTTATCCATTGCCTTCTTCATTCTTCCTCACTATTCATATTCTCTACTTAGAATCATAGAATGGTTTGAGTTGGAAGGGACCTTAAGGAGTTGGAAGGGACCTTAAGGATCGTTTAGTTCCAATTCCACTGCCATGGTCAGGGATACCTTCCACTAGACCAGGTTGGTCCATCCAACCTGGCTGTGAACACTTTCAGAGATGGACCACCCACACCTTCTCTGGGCAACCTGTGCCAGGGCGTCATCACCCTTGCAGTAAAGAATGTTTTTTCATAAAATGAGGAAAGATAAGGACATGGTCAGAGAGACTTCACACAGTATGGAGCAGATCTCAGTAGACTTGAATATCCAAATAGTTATGCTGATAATACCCGAGAAGGATTCTGCCTTATTTATGCTGTATTTTAATTATCAGGAAAAGGTATTTTGGAAACGTGAAAGTGCCATTTAATGTTTATTGTTTCTCAAATAGAAAAATAATAGCTAAATAGTACCTACTAAAAAGTAGATTGAAGGAGTATAAATTCTGCTCATGGTCTAGGCTGACGGACTGAACAAACTTGAAATTTGAATACTATATTTGAAATTTTTAGAAAATATCCAGCTGCTGAAAACATGACTTTTGAATTATTACTGTACTGAAAAATGCCTACATTTTCATATAACAAGCACTATATTGACAATCTTCCAGTATAGGATTCAGGTATTCAATTTGCATTAATAATTACAAAATACTGTAAATACATTACAGAAAGATAAAAATGTTGACTTTAACAGATGAACCTTCATCGAATGGTACAGCTGAAAGTAAGTTTTAACATTCTGTCAGTAAAGATTTGCACCTGGCTTTGCAGTTAGGAAAGAGAGGCAACTCATGATGAGCTCTATTCAGAAGTGCTGGCTAGTGACACTAAGTGTGTAAGGGGCAGGGGGAAGCAGTGCTGCAATGGGCTTCAAATAATTTTCAGTTCCTGGAGTACTTTGAATGTCACTGAGCCTCATCTGAACATTCCTGAAGAGTGAGCAAGCCATGTAAAAGCCAGATCCAGAGGCTGCCACAGGGAAACCGGGATCCTGAAATACAATCTCCTGATATCTTTGCTTTTATGGCTACTTGTGGTGGTGAAAATCATTAAATAGAGCACATTGAGAACTGATGTATATGTACACATACCCAAAACATATATAATGCCTATATAGAGATAGATTATATGTGCAGGATTCATATTTAAGATTGTGACAGAAAGGCACAAATAATTCTTGTTCTCCAATTACGCAGCGTATAACTTTACATAAAGACAAAACTATTTCATTATTTAAATCCTATATCTGATGTTTAAAATTAGATTTTATTGCTTAGTTTTCTGTCCCATTCATTGATCAGTTTACTTTTCAGTGATTCTTCAAAGACTCCTGATAGGACACTTGTCTTAGAATCTCTTTGGTGTATTTAAAATAGCTTCCCAAGGATGAGGGAGTGTTTTTAACCCTATTATCTCCAAATATGAATACTCTTCTGAACAATGCATATGCTGTTCAGACATTAGGCATTTGACTTACAACCTACAGAAAACACCCAAGAATCATGGGCATTGTTTTAGAGGTCATTGTTTTATAAGTTGGGCTCCATTTATGTAAATAATGCATTTAAAATGCAGTCTTTTTAAAAATACTTACGTTAACATTATTAAAAACATTTAAGTACATGTTTTCAGCTAATAGTCTGTAGAGCTGATGCAGGTGAGGTATTTATGTTTGTGGGTTGGTAAATAAATCACTTCTAATGAGGCTTTCTAAATAACGCCTCAATTTTTTCCTTACAAAGCACAAACATTAGAAATGGGACAACACTGCCTTTAGCTACCAAGCAAAGCTTAGGAGCCTGTTTACGAGTTCATTTCTTCTAAAAAGGCAAATATATGTTAAATGCACCAAATTTTTTCATCATTCAGTGTCACAAAATTGTCTGCATATTCACTAATATTACAGGATGAATTTTTCTGTTTATAGAATCACAGAGTCATTTAGGTTGGAAAAGACCTCCAAGGTCATTGGCTTCAACCATTGAATACCACATTGTCTAGTTGACTGTGGCCATGTTCTGTTTCTTGAACACCTCCAGGGATGGTGATTCCATCATCCAGCCCACTGCAATATTCAACAACCTTTTCTGCGAAGAAATTTTTCCTGAGGTCCAGACTGAATCTCCCCCTGTGTACCTTGAGGCCATGTCCTCTCACACCATCACTAGTTCCCTGTGAGAAGAGCCCCATCCCTGTGTGGCCTCAGGCTCCTCTCAGGGCTCTGCAGAGAGCGCTCAGGTCACAGCCGAGCCTCCTTTGCTCCAGGCCGAGCACCCCCAGCCCCATCAGCTGCTCCGCTCAGGGCTTGGGCTACAGAGCCTTCCCCAGCTCCGCTGCCCTTCCCTGGACTCGCTGCAGCTCCTCAATGCCCTTCCTGAACTGAGGGGCCCAGAACTGGACACAGCATTCAAGGTGCAGCCTCACCAGTGCCCAGTACAGGGGACAATCACTTTCCTAGCGCTGCTGGCCACACTATTTATGGTACAAGCTTAGGTACAGGACCCAAATATGAAATAAGGTACAAACATTGAGGAAATAAGCTAGGTGGTATTTGTGTAAAGCTATCTTCAGTCTAGAGCAGCTAAAAGAAATTAAAATGTTTAGATTTAACATAGGTTAGAGCAGATGATTGTTTTAAACTTGAATTTGTAATTGGTGTAGTTACCAAGAGATTGTGCACAAAATGCAAACTGTTTGCTGCGTGATGATTTTGTTAAATAAGTCAATAGAGGGACCAAAGACTGAGCAAATAAGTAGACCTAGTTATCCCTTCTTATCAAATTCAATCCTTTTATCTGTCACGGTTTCAAGACATCATACTATCAATAGATTTCTTTCAGAAATAAACATTATGAAATTTCCAATCCACATAGAAATAAAAGATTCCAGAGTTATATCTGTGCTTTAGAGGTTTTTCAAAAACAAGTCATGGTTAATTCTATTCTAGACTACAAATTTAAATGTTTCTTCAGAATGGAACTGGCTTGCAACTCAGTGGATCATTTTTTCTTTTATCTTGTTGGGCAACGATGGTGTTTGCCCTCAAGATACTTTCCAAATTTTTGTGCCCTGATTTTGCTTAATACAAGGCTGAAACACTAAGCAAGAAATATTTTTTTTTCTTATTCAAATCCGTGGGAATTACATGAGCACATGGAAAATACATTTATGGTTTTGGAACCTTAACTGAGCTCTTTAACTCCAGTTTGATGCATAAAAAACCCTCCCAAATCTTAAAGCAAAACTAGATACTCCTATTGGATATTTATACACTATGTATACTGATTTAAGACATAAATGAATTAATCTTAAAGCTATTTATAGTACAATCAGTTTTCCAAACCACTCTACCATGCGTCTAGGGATTAATTTTTATTTTTCTACCATAGGCATGCAGTTTACCAGGTCATAGAATGTAGCCTAAACTCTTGTGCATTGTTACTGCATTGGCCCAACTCTCTTTTCAGAACAAGAAATGTAGTATTGATGGGAGATGAGGTTAAATTACTTCTTTACATTATGTACAGTATAAATACCTTAGTTTCCCAACATTTTCTGGAACATCAAGTTAAAGAAATGCCATTTTCATTGGATTTTGAAAATCACACTACTTAGACACATCACTAGGGTTGGGAACACACTCTAAAGAACATACTTTTGCATGCCATTTTTAAGTGCAAGAATCAAAGACAATCTTTTAGATTCTACTTTACTGCATATTTGTGAATGTTATGAATAGCTTTATTTATTTTTTTTTCAGATTATTTCAGAAAATACATTTAAAGTAGTTTATGTGCAAAGCTGGGAAAAATCTACTCTGAGGTCATAATCTTTTTCTTGTACTAGGGTTGAGTAAGGGTCATACATGACATTTTAGAAAAAAATAGTAAATGTATTCCTGACAATTATTGCAATTAAAAAATCCAAACCTGAATTGGTTTGACTTTCATATATGATATTATATTCCTATATGAAATTCAAATTAAATTAAATTCTTTTTCTAAAAGTCCAGGGGCAGGAATAGGAGGTTAAAATACATTTTTAACAGCTCATAGCTTTCATGTACTAAATCATAAACATCAGTTGCAAACATAAAGACATGTCAATTCCATTACTAGTGTTCTGATACATTTGACTCACGAACATGGAATTTGAAGACACATTTGACTCACGAACATGGAATTTGAATGAAAAGTAATAGAAAAAAGAAAAGTAATTAGAAAAGTAACACATGTCATACTTAGTAAGTCAGATCTTCTTTAATATTGATTTTAAAATGAAATCTCAACTAGCTGTTTGCCAGGTAGTAAAACCAAGGGAATCAAGTCCCTCTAGATTTGCTTGGAAGATCTTGGATCTTCAGTAGTGCCATATAGGCTTGAGGAGAAACAGTGCCTGGAATTTGCTCCTACTTAAACATTACATTCAGATGAGAATGAGCTGAGACAAGAAGAGAAAAGAAGAAAAAGCATGAGCACACAAGCAAGAAGTAACACAACCAAGTGTTGCTCAGTTGTGCACACTCTACTGCTATTGTACTCTCAGGCACTTACAGCAGTTAGGAAAGATTTGTTTGTGTTGGATGATGTTAACAATGTGTCAGTGTAAGAAAATTAAGGTATCTCTGATACACTGACTTAAGACCTGCTAACTTGAGCTACACTTATGACCCCGCTAGGAAAATCTCTCTAATGCACAGAGGAAGGCACAAACTGCAAAGAAAAAATGTTTTTTTCCTAGCTCTTTAAAAGGGGGAAAAACCAACAAACCCAAGGGAACAACAACAGCTAAAAAGGTCAAAAAGAATAATTTTCTATGAAAAGCAGTATTTTCTACCTTCCACTTGAGAGAGAAGCAGTAGGCCAATGAGGACATACGGATTGTAAATAAAAAAACTCATGTTGCACATATGGTGGCTCACAACATTTTCCACTTCTGCTGTTCCCAAGGCTCACCAAAACCTGAGCTCATAAGGAAAAGATTAGTAAATAAAAGGCAGGAAAGAAAAATATGGCCTGATAACCATCATCCTTACAAACACTAACCAACTCCCAGAAACACAGGACAACAATTTTTTTGCCAGTCTATACAAAACTTTATCTCAGAAATGGAGCAAAAAGTAGAATTTGAAAGAAGTCAATTTTATCTGCATATTACCATTGTTTCAAACATGTCTTGAAAGTCTATAATTGCACTATGTGATGAATCTACAGCAAAGTGGTAGTGGCTATGGTTAGGTGAATTTTCCAGCTTAGTCTATTTAATTTCAGTTTTACACATTTACTTTAAAATTTTGTTTCATTGACTCATGTATAGAATCAAAGGCCCTTCTAGAAAGCTTTGTAATTTTAAGATTATTTAATATTAATTTAATTTTATTATCAATCAAAGGCTGTAGTATGTGGCAAGCTTTTGAGTGCCAGAGAAAATAATCCTTTATTGCTGTTGTTGTTTCATCAACAAGAAGGTTACATTGTGCATTACTTCTGTGGGTCAAGCCTACTGTGCATGCTGGGGAGCCTTTCTTCTTCCCCCTAAGTGCACTGGCTACAAACATTCACATTCCCTGTAATTTGCCAGCTCTTTGCAGCTCCTTGAGTTCCTTATTTCACTCTAGAGCTTCTAGATATATCCCTACCCTTGCTTTTCTCCCAGAATAGCATACTGTCCTGTCTTACCCTCCTTGCCAGAGTGTCTTGAAAACCATTCATTCAGGGATTTTCATATCTTAAAAAGCTGAAAACAGGTGCACAGGTGAAAGTCTATAGGCTGATGCAGAGTCACTTTCAGGTTCTGGATGTGGCAATCAGAGTTCCACCCACTTTGATTTCCCCTGTTCAACCCATCGATTCACAGAAATTGATTAAATATAAGATTCCAGACATAGCACAGTAGAAGTAGACAGAAATGCCATTGAGCTGCATGTTGAATCTCCCTTCAATCTGGCAGGTAGGCTGCTGCTACTTCTTTGTACCACCTCTCTGTTAACCTATGGATAGCAAGGCAAAGCTGTTTTCCCTCAAATCATTTAAATACACAATTAAAATACAAGGCCTTCTTAAAATGAAATCACTGCTTATTGCAACTGTGAGAACCATTCTTTTTCAGTGGTTAATAGCCCCAGTAGTGTGTACCAAGTTAGCTGAGTTGTCATGTTTTTTGCTTCTTTCAAGATTTTGTTAGTCTGGATAGGGACAATTCTTTGTCTTTTTTTCCATCATTTTGTTTCTACAATGCCATGTCAAAACTGACTAATGGGGAGCAATTTCTGTAAGAATACTACATATTCCTATTCAACATTAAAATGACTATTGATACATATGGAAAACCAAAATCACACAAAATGTTTTAAAGAGAAATGTGAATACCTAGAACTTTTAATATGTCATTGTTATGTATAATAATATGCATTTTTCTTATAAATTGGTATGTTATACTTAGTTTAAGACAGATAGCAATGTTATATAGCCCACTAACTGAAGAAGAAGTATTCTACAGTAAAATACAGTTAGAAATAATTAATACAATAATTTTTTTCCAAGGGCTTTCTACTGAGTTAAGTTAAAGGCTGCCTTGAAATGTATGGACTCTCTAGGTGTTACGCATCTGGGCAGTACATAGATAATGAGAGCCATTGGACTTAACGTATGCATTGAACAATAGAAAGGCATTATAGCTTTTGGTTTGCATGCTCTATCTATCTTATGTTCACTTTTCTGTGCACACAGTGACGTTTTTCTATGTCTAAGACACCTTGGCTGAAACCAACTAGCTGGAAAACCAGCTGGAGATCTTTTCAAAATATACTTCATAATCTTGAAGGAAGGGTATTCTTATTTTTCTGGCCAGCAGTAAATTTTCTACCTCAGTAGCATGGCTTATGGTACAGTATTAAAGATCCAAGCTTTCACAGCAGGTTGTATTGGCTATGTAAGCTTACACTGATTAAGGTTCTAGGAAGGAACAGTCAAATATAAATACACAAAACAACAACACAAATCCTCAATTGAACTTAGCTAAATCAATGAAATGTGAATTGTGAATTTATCTCACTTTAATGTACATTATACAACAAAACCCAATTTAAGAAATGGTCAAATCCATGGCCTATAGATTAATTCATATTGATATTTCTTGTGCAGTGTTATTTCAAATTTCCAGCGCAAGATATCCAATACTACTGCTCTGTCTGTTGACAGTCACATTGGATTCCTTTAATAAAATCCATTATTGCATTGCTGCTAGACTGAACAAGAAGTGAATTTCCACATGGAAAATTTTGGAAGAAAAGCAGATGCAGGTCTTATTATTACTACATCCAAAGGCAATAATACATACTCTCTTTTTGACACATGAAATCTATTGATACATACTACAGAAATGAATAAAAAATCATCACTAATTACTTGAGGATCACACTTGGAAAATGTGGCCTGGGGACTGGACTCTTCCTCACCTGCTTGACAGTAAATTACCCTCTAGTGGCTCTTTGGAGCATACAACCTTTGCAGGTATCACTGCTTCCTTTGTAAACAAGGTGAGGTGACAACATCTTGCTGACACTCATTGCCGATAAAATAATTATTATATGAAGATTCTGAAGGCTGTAATAACACTGCTAGGCTCCATCCACCCCTGCCATGCACACCACAGAATTCTGTCACTCTGTGCAAATCAGACCTGGAGCTGGAGCTGTGCTGCAAAATCCAGCTCTTCGGCTTATTTTCTCTCATGCCTTTGAAAAGTGGTTAAGATTCTCTAAAGTTGCTAGGTTTTCCTTAAAATAAAAAGAGTCAACATTTCAAAATGGCTCCTCTGTTTGGCAGACAGGTTTCCAAGGAAAGTCATGAAGATTTTCTTGGCAGTCCACACAGCATTTTACTTTGCCATCTGCTGGTGGTCCCCAGCTTCCAGGTTCCTCTGTTTCAGCTCACTCTTTCTGTGAAAATCTTCCAAAACTGGGAGCTCAAATCCACAAATAGTCCATGTGGACTTTGCTCAGTGGCTTGGCTTTGATGTCTGGTAAGACCTCACCACATAGTGAGCATGAGGACCTTAGTGCTCCTATTTTCCCTGGATCAGAGCTGGATCTTCTTGCTTTCCAGGCACTGATCCCTCAGTGCTGTCTTAGCTGCCTGGAAGGGCTGGCTCAGGCTGTGACTTTGAGTTTCCAGTTTCTCTGCTGTGGAGCCAAGGGCAGGCAGAGGTTGGTTGATTTACCTTCTCATTTTCATTTAGGAGAGCATAGATACAAGGCAAGCCATAAGAAGCCAGAAGGCTCAGAACTTATATTCTTTTTCAGTTTCACATGGAATTTTTCAAATTTTCTTGAATGGAAATAAGAAATCATCTGCTTAGGTTTTGAACAGAAATTCCCAGTTTCTGCTGAAACTGAGAGAAAGTGAAAAAAAAAAATCTTCAGAGAAATGAATATATCAAGTATCACATATATTTGGAGTCAAATGACCTGGACATAAGAGCAATGTTTTCCTTTTTTGCTTCCCCTTGAATGTTCTCATGCAGTCTCCTCAGTGTGCTGAAATAGGCTGTAATCAATGTTTTCCACTGTCTAATGGTCAGCATGCACATGAGCATTTCCCATAGTGCAGAGAATAACGCAGTCACTGTCTGGTAACCTTGGAAAATTAAAGCTCATTTTCCCTTAAAAAAAGTAAAACTGACTATACTTGACTATATGCACAAAACAAATTACCAAAGGAAGACAAATATTTTTGTTTCTTTTCTAATCTTGTTCAGGTTTATTTATTTTAAAAGGTGCTTGCAATTTCAGAGTGGAAATGGGCTTTTGAAATTGTTTTACTTTCCAACACTGTACGCCAATAGGTTGTCTTTTCACATTTTCTCACTTTGGGAGCTGTATGAAAAGGCAAAATATAGAAAAGCAAAAAAACAGACTACAAATTAATCTCCACAAAATAAAAATATTCTATTATTGTAATTTGAGATAGATGGTATTTGTAGAGAAAACAACCCATTCTCATTAAGAATGAGATTTAGTTTTACTTTTACACACTGAAATAGATGAGCATTTTACATTGTTATGTGTAATGAGGAATATTGTTATGTGGATGAGGAATTTATATTGTTAATGTTCAATGTGAGACCCTGATCCCACTGAAGTAAATGGCAGAGATTCCATTAACTTCAGAAGAGTCAGATTAATTCCTGATCTCCTTGGCTGTTAGCTGGTCCTGGCATCTACCTAGCAGCACAAGACAGTAAAGTATCATCACAGAAAAGGATTATGCACCTTTGATGAGCATCATGTCATTCGGTAATAAAGAGAATTTAAATCATATAGTACAGATTTTTAATCATTATCATATACCAGATTCTTGTCTTTGTGCTCACCTTTATTGACCTTCACATGTGTGGCATCTTTCTAGAATATTATTTCCAGCAAGTTCTAAGGTTTAGCTCATGTCTGTTTAAATTTACCTTGTTAGCAGCTGTGGTGTTGTTTAATGATAAGGTTAGAACTACAGTTTGGAAAAGGAATTCTGTGGAAGGGAATGCTTCTCTTCAGGAACTGTTTACTGTTCTCTTTTATGAGGGGTGCTTTCTATTGCAGAGGAAATGATGGATTAGTTTTGTTTGCAGAAACTTGTGAACTTCCATTGTTCAGGGGTGTGCAGTGCAGGACACACTTGCAGACAAGTGCAGGCAGTTGGCTGTATGACAAAGGAAAGTTTTGCTGGAGGATTCACTTGGACAAGATGATTCCAGGAAGTGAAAGTTTGGCTTAGTTCAAGTTCTGATGAGCTTAAGATTTGCATTAATTCAAATTCCTTTGCAAGTTGTGGATAGGCAAGTGAGTTTAATCACTGATAACTTGAAAGTGGACTTTCAGCAAATCTCAAACTGATGTTAGGGCACCTTCTTTGGTGGCAAAAAATGTATTATAATGTAGGGGAAGAAAGAATAAAGTTTGTTGGTGCAGTGTAGGCTTAAAAATGATCCAATATAATGCAGCATTTAACTCATCATTCTCTATTTTTTTTATCTTGTGAGACAATAAGAAACAGCCAGGCAATATTTATAGATATTAAACTCTTTAAGGGAATGGATATGTCTCTTTGTGTGCACTTTGAAGTTCCTCCAACGCCTTTGTTCTTTATAAACTGTAGTAATAACAATCATTTATTGCTATGCAGTGTGGTCTGGTTTCCCGTTTACATCCCTATGATTGGTTGTGCTGTGTCGCTGTCCTGTTCATCACTTCTCACCTTGCACTTACATGCAACTTCTATTATCGTTATTTTTAGAATACATAAGGCACTCAAATAACATGATTACAAGTGTGGAACAACAGCTTAGGAAATAGATAGGAGGATAGTTCACAGAAAGAAGCAACATACTGCACCTAAGCTGCACAAGATCAAACCTGACACTGTAAAATCAAAGAGAGAGGGTTTAACAGGAAAATAATGTGACGAGATTACAATGAATCCTCCTTTTTTAAAGTTGAGTTACCATCATTTAACGAGTCTGTGGATGTATTAAAACAATTCTGTATATATGTATCTGCATATGTCTATCTATATAGGCAATATATATGTTTAAATACGTGCAGGTATGCCTGGGATAGGTGTGTGTGTGTGTGTGTGTGTGTGTTTGTTTTATGAAATACGCAGAAAATAGTATGCTGCAGGAAACAAAACAACCAACTGTAAGGTCCTATAATACTGTTTTACATTTCTGGAGAGAAGTAAAATGACCATAAGTTTCCCCTTCATGGAATCTAAGTAATTCTCACAGAATCCTCGTTTTCTGTCAGCTTCAGGAATGACACATATTTACATGCATTCAGACAGCTTGTGATGCCTGGAGGCAATGAGTATCGAGGAGAGGAGCAGTGTGGAATGCTCTCCCAGCTCTGGCTGACAGAGGGTACTGAGTGTTTTGTTCCAGTTGTCAGTCGTTACAGCACCCCTGCGATTTCTCCAGCCTCGTGCTGAAGGCTGTCTTGGGTCTTATCGCCAGGATGGTGCTGAGATGGTCGAGGCACAAAAGAATCTTTATCTCCCCTCTTTATTTCAGCGGAGCAGAGGAATGAGCCCAGTATACTATGACAACTACAGGTAAAGTTTGTAAGTCTGTGTTCTTCAAGGTATCAACTTTTTGCAATGTCTACCATGTAATGGAGAAATTCTGCATCAGATATAACTATTACCTCTAATTAATTTTTTCTGTTGAATCAAATACTGTAATCGGTCTGTCAAAAATGCTACAATAATAATTTGTTTGAAAAACAAATTTTGCATTTTGCATATAGCATGTAACTGAAGCAAATTTTAAAATTATTATACTCCTTCTTTACTATAATCCTTCTCTGAAAATCCTTGTTTGCCCTAAACCTGTTAGATTATCTATATTTACTTCTGCTGATGGCTTCTTACAGCTGGAAACTTTACTTGAGTCTTGGGTCAATTTTACCTACAGTTAATATAGTCTCATTTATTTTTGGTTTCATCATTTAAGTTTAACATTCCTTTTGATGCTCCTTCACTTGGCTCACATTTCTCTGATCATATTGGATTGAGGTGTGTATACAACTCACTGACATCCAATGGGACTCTGCATAAAGCACTGGCTAGAGGTTTTATAATTTGCCAAAGAGCATAAATTTATTATTACATTTTAGTATTGATGTTACATTACTTTACATCTCTCAGAGTAAGAAAATATAGTAAGACATTATTCTAAATAAAGAAATTATACCCCTGTAGATTTTAATTGATTTTGAATCATTAAGGCTTGATATTTAAGTCAATGTACGCATCTAAAATAATTTTAATACCTTGAAGCAAAGTAATTTTCACCTAAAACTACTTTTAATTTCAATTTTACTTCAAGAGAGATTGCTACAGGACTCAAATAGTTGTCAGAGATGTCCACGATGAGGTAACATCTAGATGAAATTTAATATTTTAAGAAAATAACTAATTTTAAATAAAATAACTCAGCCTGAAACAGATGAAGGTCCAGCCATCTATATAATATTTAACTTTAGTAATTATTCTGGAGAATTTGTAGTTAATGAGAGCAGAGAACATGGAACAGGGTGTATACATTCCAGCTCTATTGCTTGGAAGCCCATAGAATAATGTAGTCAGTAAAGAGGTGTCTGGGGACATTGGTTGACAAGGTCAAGTGGTTGGATTTAATCAAATTCATTTTGTAGCTGGAGATTTAGTCATGGTTCTAAGACAGAGAAGTCATCTCAAATAAGGAAGCCTAACAAGAAAGCAATATATCATCTGCATGAAGTGAAATATATTGCTCTCAGCCATTTAGCTTCATGTCAGAATTAAAGGAAGGTTTTGAAAGTACAATTGTATCATGGGCTATTTAAATACAAATAAGTGATAATGTAAAGCAGTTGTTCTTTTTTTTAGTGATATTGTAGATTTCTGGTAATGGTTAAACATTATTGCTACTGGGATGCACTGATGTCATGAACTGGTTCAGGACAAAGGTCTGTATTTCATTACCAGTTTCAAAGTGTGTATAGTTTTGACATAAGGAACTGGTTTTCAACACCTTCTACAGCCATCATGTAAGTTTAAGGCAGATATGGCATTAGTTTCACACGGAACTGCTCTCTTGACTTTTTTATGCTGCTTGAAAATGCAAGAGAGAGCAGGAGCTCAGCTGCAGAAAGAGAAACTGAGCTGCCTTGTACAGCATTGCTCATTACCTCAATTCAAGCTTCAGATCATATGAAATGTTTGAAGTTTAGAGCTTTGTATGAGCTACCAAATTTTGGAACAGATAGCTTAAAATTGTGATGATGTCAAGATCTGCAATCCTCTCAGAGAACAGGGGGATTTGTTATGAATCGCTGATCAATAATTGTTCCTGGTCTAAAATTGGAACCAGCGTTGCTGTATGTCATAAAAGACATCCTCTGGTGTTTTACACTTTTTACTAGGTTCATTTAGTATGTGCATGCCTTTGTGTTCTAAGATCAATTTGTTATAAATGCCTTGCCCTGAATTTTAAAAATTGGAATGAGCTGAACTTCTTTCAACTGTTTTCTTGCATTCAATTCAAGACACTATTTTCAATACAAAGGTATTAAAAAAAAAGTATATAACCCAGAATGAAATAATAAAAGTAAAGAAAATAGATTAAAGCTGCATATTTTTATAGAATGGAAATTTATTGGAATTAAAGGCAGTTCTAGGAATAGGTCTATCCAATTATATAACTCAGTCCAAAGGCAGGTAATTTAGGTCAAATTTTTTTTTTTTTTTGAATTTTGAAGCTATAAATGAAAGTGTTTCACCTTTAAAAAATTTAATTTTCATAACGTAAAATCTACCTCGACAGGCATTTAGGCATTTTCTTGGTTAGGAGACTAAACTTCTCATTCTAGAAGTCTATGCCACTAGTCCTTAAATATTATCTGGTACTGAATATTTTTTCCAAGTGTGCTCTCCCAGCACTGTGTTGGTCATAGTGAAATACGCTTGTTTCTCATCAGCATTACTCATAAGGCACTCCTCAGGTCACCCATCTTTCTTTCATTTCCTGGAATTTCTTGTTTTTTCATACCCCAGTGCACAGGACCAAAGTTAAAACTCTAGGACCAGGAGTTAGGAGTAAGAACAAGAGGGATATATTGACAAACACTGAAGAGAATATGAAAGGTAGATGATAGAACCATGTAACTGAGTGAATAGGAATTGAAAATAATGTACAAGGTAACTAATAGGCAAAATAAGGCATACGCATCAATATTTTTCCGTCTTTCAAATGATCAAAGCTTTGTTTTTGTGAGGTTGAAACTGATGGTTCTTCTTGTAGGTCCCAGATCTTGCATCCAGAGCCTTTTTCCCAATCTCCCAGGCACAATCGCGGATTGGAGGACAATTAAATTGCTGTTTGTGGTGTTAAATTGAATGTTGCAGGTCCACAGCTCTTCTGGCAGCATGGTTAGAGTTAAAAGATGTTAAAAGTTACCACTTTGGGCTGATTTAAGAATAAGAGAAATGTTAATTTCATGTAAGTATTGGCTGGTAATCTAGACAGGAAATGTGTACAGGGAAAGATTCACAACCCACATTTTGGCCAAGATAATCAAAGCTGATTTGAGCTCACCTGCAACAGGGCTGCTAAAGACAACTAAGGACAGATCCGAGCAGGACTTCAATTTTTAAACCATTTGGTAGTTATGCCACTGTTTTTTTCCTATACATTTTGAAATATTTTGTATTTTAAGAGACATGGGTAAGCCATTTAGATGTTGGTATATCCACATTATGAAGAAGGACAAAATAAAAACTGTGTGCTTCAAACATTTACCACCAAGCTCCAAACTTTTAAAAACTTTTTGCTTGTTGGGATATTCTCTATGGCTCAAAGCACCCAAAACCATAAGTAGTCACAAAACCATTATGTGTTCTACTGCCACATAGATTTTATGAAATAAATTAATTTGTGCTACAAGTGTTATAGCACAAATATAAATTAATACTTGTTGTATTAATCAGTTGAGATTGTCTTAGAAAGTTAATAATATTATACTTATTTCAATTGATCTATGCATGGTAATCATATGAAATCCACATCCACTTATATGTTCAGGTATTGTAATGAGTTTTAATGTAATATTTAAATGAATAACTACTCAAAATTGTCAATAAATCTCTAATTTTGAAGAAATTTATACTTTGCACAACTGATAGATATTAGAAAAAAGTACACCTTTGGAAATTTTATTATTATTTCAGTAGTCTACCTCTACTTATCAATGACTCAAACAATATTTTTCACTTTAAAGGACAAAATAAAAACTTAAGAACCCTTTAGAATAGCAATTATCTTGTTTTATCATCACAAGATTCATTCTGGGAAGCAGAAAACACAGCCTATAAACCAGACATCCAAGGACCACACACATTAGGAGAGCAGATAATATCATGGAACTATCCCTGAGCATAATGACAGGAATAATGACAAGAAAATAATTTTAACAATTGTTTGATTTATTAATTATTTTGAAAGAGGTAAATTTTCCATTCATTCATCATTCTAAAATTCTTAGTCCAGAAATAACATGGACACTCCCATAGCTGATATACAAACTAAAAGGATGGAATAAGAAATTGGTGCTATTTGGAAGCAGTGTGGTGACAAAGCAAAGGAAGCAGTGCTATTAATGATGTAACAAAAGAATGTGAAATCTTCAAAATAATACAAAAATTCTTCATTAATAATTCCAGTCTCTAATTCAGGAATTGGATGAGCATGAGCAACATACACAAAATTTTGCTTTTTTTGTTTGCATCAGTCCTACTGAGTGAGTGAAAGGGAATTTAAAGTAAGTGCAAAACCACATTGAATAAATAAGCTCTTCTGTGGCTATTTGTGTCTATTTGACGTAATCCACCATTTCATAGCCCAAAAGTGGCCACAGGAACAACCTCCAGGGAAAGGGTGATTTAAACATTGAAAAAAATCTCTCTAGGATTTTGTTGGTCACTGTCCATAGAACAGGGAAACACAAGCAGGAATATATGATCCATATATTAGATGTTTTGTGTTAATTATAAAAATACTTTTAAATAAAGGGAAGCTGATCTGAATGAAACAAGCTCTATACACAAATAAAATCATAGATCTGACAGTTAGCTTTACTTAACTGTTTACATCAAAGTGTAGTATGTGCAAAGTAATTTGTTTTTATGATTGGAGAACACTGCTCAGTTGTATTGATGAAAATGATTTTATAAAATTGAGGGCAACATTCTCCTTTGGGTTCCTGATGGGAAAAGGCTAGGGAGAGATTATTCTTTAGGACTTTTATTTGGACAGCTTCCACTTTAATCCTTTTAAAATCAGTGGTTGGGAAACAATCATGAACTCTGATTTTCTCCTTCTTATGCTGGTATAATTCGTAACTATCAGTATCAGTCAAAGGATTGTCTCTAGAGCAACATTTTTGGAAGCAGCTTGATTCAAAATTTAATTTTAATTTTCAAGAGGGATTAAAAGGGAAAACTGAAAAGAATTCTAAGTTACTGAGGCACTTCTGAAAAATTGCAACTCTACTTTTACATTTTAAAGTGCTATGTGAATTTTTGGATGTTACTTGTGGATTTTAGAAGGAGAGGGGAATTTGAACTAAATTTTGTTGTGAGCAGATATAATATGAAGGAGATAAACACCACATATACTGCCAATATCTTCAAAGTCAATGATGCACTTAAATCAACCAACTTTGAGAATAATTGAGATTTACTGTATTGTAAAGTGGGCTACTAAAATTCCTATACATTTTCTCAAAAAGAATATGGGGTTACAAACTCCTGAGGGAAACTATGCTTTCCCTTCGTTGTTCAGTCCACTGGACTATTATATCTTTCATTTCTTTGCTAAGTTTGCTGTGCAAAGCATCTGGTTCTGAAGGTAGAAAACCTTGGGAGGGTCACACTTTCAAAAGACTGCGTGGGAAGATTTCCTTTCTAACGCAGTCAATTCTATTTATAGGAAAAGGGCAAAGAGTTGCATAAATTATGAACACCCCCTTAATAAGCCAAAACATGTCCGTACTGCTGAGAGGAACCTAAAATCGCAAAAAGAGAGCCTATGCTGGCATAGACTTTGAAGTTTCAATATATATTCCTTTCATGATGATGATGCATAGTTTTATATAGACCTCAAAGTGGTAAACAATACCAGTTCTGATACATGGAGAGGACAATTTATGCAACTGCTCTGGGGGAGGGGGAAGTTTCATTTGCACAATATGAGGAACAGACAGGACACAAGTACAGATGATACCATATTCTCTACCAGCTATCACTGTGCATTTGAGTAAGAACATCCATTCAATGAATGTATAGCAGAAAAAGAACTGTTGAAAAAAGTTGAAGTCGATTAATGCCATTTTAATACCATAATGGTAAACTGGTACAGTGATACTTATAGAGGAATCACCATATATGTTTCCAGTTTTCTATTTTTAATGTCTGGTCACGCTTTTATGAATAATGTTAGATGCTGGTGTGTATGCAACCTCCTTCACTGAAACTGGGCAAACTGAGATGCTCATAATATCTAATTTGGCAAGAGCAGAGACACTACTAACAGTTTCCAAAATAAGTGTTATGTAATAATTATGGAAGAAGACCAAGGAGAAGAAAAAAAGCCATTTTACTTCAAACTCTCCATCTAGGGTTGCACTTTATATTCATGTCATTACTTTATGAGACTTGCACTCTGAAGTCATAAACAGTAATTTGACAATATTAATGTTATCTTTTCAGTGTTGAGCTATGTCTACATGAAGTACTGCTGTTGGCTTATCTAAAAAGAAATTAAGATAGAAATAAAGATATTTAAGCAGTAAAGCTGTCCATTCCCTTCTTCCTGTTCCTTCTATTCTAGTATCCCTTAATTTTCCTTCATTTTTCTCATATCTTATTCTGAGTTCCTCCCTCTTTGGGCTTATAAGTTTCAAGAAAGCTCAAGCTATATTATTGTTTGCATGTCTGAGCAAGGTGCCTCTCTCAGAAGCCCAGTTACAGTACAGTGTTAAGACTGTTCTTAGGGTGGAATGTTTCTGGGGAGGGTAAGGTCATGGAGAGCTGAGAAGTTCTCTGAGTTGTAACAAAACTGGCCTCTGAAGGCCACATACATGCCAAAACAGTAAGTTACTGCTGCTGTGGGCTGCAGTATTGCTACTGGCAGAAATCTGCAATGTGGTGTGGGATTATATATATTTCAGTACATTTCTAAGTTTTTAGTAGCCATCTGTAAGCAGTGGGGTGAATGGGCTGCATTTCAGACAACCAAGGCATCCAGGAATATTTCCTCATAGGACACTGTTCCTTCCATCCCATACTCCAGATGCTGCCGTATGCGTGATACAGTATCTTGTTGTGAACATGCCTCCATATTTTCAGTCTTGTTCAAAAAGATTTCTCTAGTTATGCCACACCTACTGAATTTTCTTTTCTAGCTGAAGGCACAGCACATGACAGGTTAGCTTGTGCAAGTCATTGTTGCAGTAGAATCTTGCTGATATTGAGATATATTTTTCCTATAAGGAGAGCATGGATGTCAAAATTAGGAGCTGAGTTATATGTATAAATTTTCAGAAAGCAATGAAATCTTTTTCCAGGCATTACTACAATCCTGTGCAGTGAAAAAAGAGTATTTTATATTATTAAGAAGATCATGGATATTCTGTGATTCTGATGTAAAGTTGCCCAAAATATCTACGCAGTTCGGTAGTCTATCATTTTGTTCATCTATAAGATTACCTGAGCAATATCAGAGAGCATCCAGTCAGGAAATGAAGAATAATCTTTGCCACTATTTTTGGATAACAAATAAGATATAAATTTTAATGTGAGATGAAAAGTATCTTGCATAACTGAACTATCAAAAGAGATCAGTGATTTCTGCTCTAAATAAATACATGAAAAGAGACAGCAAACTGACACCATGAAAATCCTAAGCTTTGCACCAACAAAAAATTAACTCAAATTCAGAGAATACCCTTTTCAGGAAAAGTCTGATTAGGAATCCAGAAAGTTTCTGAGGTCACAATTTATTTCTATGCTATTATTCCCTCTCCATATGTAGTGGACATGGTTTTGGCCTCTAAAAACTGGCAGATCTCCCAGAATGGATGCAAAGGTCTGGACTATCAACATGAAGTCTGACTCAGCACTGATTCCAGCACTCTATGAGTCTGGCTTCCCACATTGCTGCATCCATTGAAATCCTGTGGCCAGGAACTTCACTGTAGAGCTGTGATCATTCCTAGGGAGCAGAACATTCACAAAAAATGCAGCAGCAATTCAGTTCTAACTTGTCTACAGGACTGCTTGTGAAAGGGAAGTTCATATCCACTGGTCTCACCTGTTCTCCTCAGATCTTCTATAGGTTCCTTTGTGTTTGAAGAATCTGCCTTGCAGCATTTTTTCCTATATGTCATCTAGAAACACATTGGTGGAGTTTTTTCTCCTTTATTTCAAAAGCCAGAGGAAGCTTTACTTCTAAATTCAAAGCTCAGACTGATCATCCATCCACTCAGCTGCCCAGAGATACATTTGGGTCTATTTTTTTGCTCTTTTGGCATAACCACACAGAAAAACTATACATTGTGAAATAAGAATAAACTGTAGATTTTTCCAAGAGCTGAGAAAAGTGTGAATTGTCCCATATTCGTGTTAGAGGAGTATTCAGAGCCTTAGCAATTTCATGCTCAGTCTAGTTAAGTATTTCTCTATTGACCAATGAAAAAGAGGAATAAAGTTCTAAAAAGCTATGCCATGTACTCTTTCTAACACTCTGAGTGGATAATAGTTGGGAAAAGACCAGCTTTTTCTTTTTCATTAAGAGCTAAAGAACCAAACATTATGATTAAGATCATGGAAGAACCCAAGTCCTTACTATGGAAATCACAGTCTAAGAGCCTAACAGAACCTATGCAATTATATTTTTAACATTACACATTCCTATTTGGTGTTATAAATAGTCAGAACTTGGTTACATATGCAACACAAAAATCAGACGCATTTTCTTCCAAAATCAATTGTTGTCTGAACTTCATGGTATCTTCATTATACAGTAGGGTCTTTGGATACAATCTGTATCCAGATTTATGAGATAACACTGAAGTTAATTTCCTCAGCGTACTTAAAAAAAAAAAAAAGAAGGAAATGCATAATTGCAAGTCAAGAGGTTAATTCTGCTTCCAACAAAATATTTCAAAATTTAGTATTTCTTCCTTTCAATGAGAGAATGGAAAGAAAATATTGTTCAAAGAATCATTACATTTTCTCCAATGGAGGACACTGTTTTGAAAATTATGCATATTATCTATGTGTAAGAAAGTTGCTAACACTTGAACATCATGAAATCTAAGCTGCACTTTTAATTTGCCAGAATATAGGCATTTCAAGAATTTAGGTTTTAACTGTGATATCCATTCAGTTAGAGGGTTTCTATAAACCTTTGTAGAATCTTAGCAAGCATAGAGAGTTGGAAGTGATGAAGTTCAAGATGATTTAGAAGTGAGCCTCTGTGGAGATTATTTTCTTCTTCTTGAGATATCGTAATTAACCAAGAACATACATTTTCTGGACTGGTCCTATGCCACCACTGCTCACATCCAGTTACCATTTTGGTTGAATAGTTTTTAAACTATTCTTACAGCATCATTTCCTAATTATCTGTCTGTATGCTCATCTTGTGGACAGCTGGCCACCATTCCCTCAGTACAAAAACTGGACACATTTTCCCCTGCCCCCATGCTCAGATTGTGCAGTTGCCACTTGGGTAGCATCACTGCCCGGCCATACTCTGACAGCGCTGTCTGGCTGCTACAGGTAACATTCCACAGGTGAGCAGGAAGAGCCAATGAATGCTACAGGCACTGCAACCTTGGTACGGACAACGTTGTAACTCCATAGCAGTTTCCATAGCAGTTCAGAAAATTATGCTATTAGGGAGAGAGAGGTAATTTTTAAGAATTGAAAGATCTCTGAATGGCTCTCTCTGCAGGTTAACAGAAAATGCTGGGCCTATTCTTGAGTCCTGAGGGAAAGCTACGCTGCTCGACTTGTGTTCATGTGACCCAAGCCCCTGCCACAGCAAAAGAAAGTGGCCTTGCCCACACAGCTTATCAGAAGCAGCTCCAGAGATTGGCTTTACAACAACACGGCGTCAGTGATCACGTGCAGAGCTTGAGCTGCTCCCTGGCCCAGCCTCAGCAACTGCACACGGCCTGCGACAGAGTTTTTCATCTGGGATATACTACAGGCTACTTGTTCTGACAAAGAAAATGGGCAATTTCTATGAAGTATTAAAATGTTCTAAATAAGAGATCCTCTATAAATGAGAGAAAAAGGCTCATTAGTTTACACCATTAATTACATTAATGTAGCGGGCATATGTATGTTTCTTTTTGGCATTTCACAAACAGCTGTTTTAACTTTAGGTAAACAGGTCAAAAATAACCTGAAATACATTGAAATGACTAAGCGTAATAATCCCTTAAGAGATCAAACATGTCTCTGAATGGCCATAGAAATAATACAACTGTATATGAATTCTATTGAGCTGATGAAGCAGAACATGGCCTTAATGCCTCAGAATAGACAAAATACGTAACTAACATTACTACTTAAATATTAAAAAAGCTGGAGTCAGCACAAAAACTATGTCATGCAATTTACCCTAAACAGTATTTAAGAATAAACACTTAGGGATTATTTGTAACTGGTTTGGACCACATAATGTGTACTAACTTTTAAGTTACAGTGACAGTTTAACAAGTTACAGTTCATATACTGTTCAAATGTTGGCAACAGATTACTCAACTTCATTCTTTAACACTTAAACAACAGTATGTTTAAAGGCAGTATCTGTCAAATTGCCTGTGCAGACTAAAAACTGTGTGAGAGCCTGGCAACAAAATAGAAACAGAAATAAACGGTCAACCTATATGAAGGAAAAGACATTGCTATTTCTAATTAGGGAACCAAACTGCAATTTAAGAGAGTTTAGAATGTTGAGAATGAATAAGATAAAATATTAACTTAAATTTGAAAGATGGGTATCTCATCCATGTAAGTCCTCTTTCGAGCCTTGTGCTGTAACAAAACCATAGCAGAGCATTTCACTTGGTGCATTTTTATCACATTTATCTACTGCCATAGAATACCTTCCTGCAAACACCACCACTGTTACACTGGCAGTTAACCAAGAGCCTATACCTCTAGGAAATAAATTGAAATACAAATTTGGCACAATCTCTTCAGCTAAATAGAAAATACTTATTATATAATCAGATTCTTTAAAGTGTCTGAACAACAGCAAATGTTAAATATTGTTCACAGATTCCATCACATTATTTTCTTTAATCAAAAAGTGGTTTTGTAAATTCGGTTATCATTTACAAACATTATTTCCAACCTAATATGATGGAAAGTTTTAGTACATCTCCATGCTAGAATTCCTGCTGCTTATATGAAGACTTCTGCAATATTGTCCCCAAAAAGAAGCACTGAATGTGTCAAGATGTCAAGTTCAAAAACTGCTTCTATTGAGAGTATTTTGACCACAGAGGTAAGACTGAAAGCAATGCTTAACAGTTTACCTGAACATGAGTCCTGTTGGTGAAGCTCTAAGAACACTTACTGTTGTATTGCATTCATGTGTCAGATCTGAAATTTCTGGAAGCAGAGTAATAAAGACATTTCAGTATCCTATGTCCTTCCTCGGCATCCATGAAATCAGGCTCTTTCTCTTTTGCTTGTGTGGATAGTTTTTTTTCCAGTTTTTTTTACAAGTTAGGGTGTGACGACACTGAGGAGGTGGCAATGGGCGTGCAAAGCTTGGCAGTGCACTAAGATACAGAGTATAGTCTGTTCACAGTGGGTCACTTAAAACTATATACTCAAATGAGATTATTCAAGAACGTTCAAGAGAAATACTGTCCAGACACAGACTATAAACATGAGCCCTGCTAATAGTTTTAGCTTTGTCCAAATACATAAGTGGTGTCAGTAACAGGAGCGTCAAATGTTGGCTTCTACCGTGCAAGAAAAAAATGTTCTCTAATATCACTGTTTAGGCAGGCGAAACTAACGAAGCAGAGGGAGTCAGTCGGCCGGCTTGTCTCCCTCGCTCACCTACGAGCCAAAACCCGAGCACTCGGGGGCGAGCAAACAGCGATGGCCGCACAGCCAGGACTGCTCAGGCTACCGCAGCTGAGCGCAAGCGGCCAGAGGACCGCGAGGGAAGGACGCTGGCAACTCGCCCGTCCGTCCGTCCGTCCGTCCGTCCGTCCGTCCGTCGGCGCAGGCAGCGCCCCGGGCTCCGGGCCGGCTCCGGCGGCGGCACCTGTGAGGGGCAGCGGGACCCTCCGTGCGGAGGGAGCGGTGGGAAGCCTGCCCTGCCCGGGGCGCGCAGCCTGGGGCCGGGCGGGACCTCCCGGCCTGGGGCCAGCGCGGCCGGAGGCGCTTAGTGTTGCTGCTGCTGCTGCTGCTGCTGCTGCCCGGGCAGCGCCGAGGCCGAGGCTGCGGAACGCGGGGGCACCGCTGAGCCGGGACATCCCGGGGACCCTGTGCGGGCCGGGGGCACTCGTGCCGCCTGCCTGCTGACACCGAGTTTCTTCGCCCGTTCGCCCGCCGTGCCTCTTTCAGGAAAGTTGTGGCTCTCCCCGCCACCAGAAGCCCTGGCAGCGCCGGGACAATTGAAGCCTCCCGCCTCGACAGCCCGTGCCCCAGAGGCAGGAGGCGATTTGCATGCGGACTTGTCGCTGGTAGTAGCCACTGCCCGTCAAGCCTGACGGACAAACGCCCCCCTCTTTCCGCCCCCCCGTCCCGGAAAGCCCCTCCCTCGCCCCCTCCCTCGCCGGCACCTCCTGCCGCCTGTCAGTCGGAGCGGAGCGCGGCGCGGGCAGCGGAGGCGGCGCGGCAACGGCAGAGAGCGGGCGGGAGAGGGAGAGAGAGAGCGAGGAGCCAAGCTCTCCCCTCCCTCTCTCCCTCCCTCTCTTCCTTCCTCCTCTCTCCCTCCCTCCCTCCCTCGCTCCTTCCCCTGCTCCCTCCCTCCGCTCTTTCTGCTTCTCTCTCCCCTCATTCTCGCTTTCCGTCTCACCCACCCCGATCTCCGTTTCTCTTCCCCTCTTCCTCCGTCACACGCGCACACACTCTTTCCCTTCTCCTTG